>NW_027525141.1:0-23392 GCF_052094955.1 Ictidomys tridecemlineatus
TGGCTCTCTGCAAAAATCCTTCTGCACCCGAGTTTCCAAACTTTGCTCTCTGTAACAGTCCTTCTGAACCTCAGTCTACAAAATGCTCTGTGTAAGATCCTTCTGCAACCCAGTCTCGAAATTGTGCTTTCGTTAACAGTCCTTCTGCACCCCAGTCTCTAAACTCTGCTCTCTGTAAAAGGCGTTTTTCACACCAGTCTCCAATCTCTGCTCTCTGAAATAGGCCTTTCACACCCCAGTCTCCAACCTCTTCTCTCTTCAACGATGTTTCTTGACCTCAGTCTCCAAACTCTACTCTCTGCAACAGTCCTTCTGCACCCCAGTCTTCAACATCTACTCTCTGTAACAGTTTTTCTGCACCTCACTCTCAAACCTCTGCTCTCTGCAACGGTTCTTCTGCACCCCAGTCTTCACACTCTGTTCTCTGCAACAGTCGTTGTGCACCCCAGTCTCCAACCTCTGGTCTCTGCAACAGTCCTTCTGCACCCCAGTCTCCAAACTCTGCTCTCTGCTAAAGTACTTCTGCACCCCAGTCTCCAACATCTGCTCTCTGTATCAGTCATTTTACACCCCAGTAACCAAAATCTGCTCTGTGTAACCATCCTTCTGAAACTTAGTTGACAACCTCTGCTCTCTGCAATGATCCTTCTGCACCCCAGTCTCCAAACTCTGATCTCTGTATCAGTCCTTCTGCACCACAGTCTCCAAACTCTGCTCTCAGCAAAAGTCCTTATGCATCCAAGTCTTCAAACTCTGCTGTCTGCAACATTTCTTCTGCACCCCAGTCTCCAACCTGTGCTCTTTGTAACAATCCTTCTGCACTCCAGTCTCCAACATCTGCTCTCTGCAACGATCCTTCTTCTACCCAGTCTCCAAACTCTGCTCTCTGTAAAAGTCCTTTTGTATCGCAGTCTCCAACCTCTTCTCTTTGTAATGGTCCATCTGCTCCTCAATTGCCAACCTCTGCTGTCTGTAACAGTCTTTCTGCACCCCAGTCTCCAAACTCTTCTCTCTGCAACGATCTTTCTACACCTCAGTCTCCAAACTATGTTCTCTGTAAAAGTCCTTCTGCACCTCAGTCTCCATCCTTTGCTCTCTGTTATTGTCCTTCTGCACCCCAGTCTCCAATCACTGCTCTCTGTAACAATACTTCTGCATCTCAGTCTCAAACATCTGCTCTCTGAAATGGTCTTTCTTCACCCCGTCTACAAACTCTGCTCTGTAACAGCAGTCTCCAAGCTCTTCTCTCTATAACGGTCCTTCTACACCCCAATTTCCAATTTCTGCTCTCTGTAACAGTTCTTCTAAGCCTCAGTCTGAAGCTTCTGCTCTCTGCAACAATCCTTCTATACAACAGTCTCCAAACTGTGCTATTTGTAACAATCCTTCTGCACCCCAGTCTCCAACATCTGCTCTCTGTAACAGGTTTTTGCAACCCAGTCTCCAAACTCTGCTCTCTGTAACAGGCCTTCTGCACCCCAGTCTCCAACCTCTGCTCTCTGCAAAAATTTTTCTGCATCCCAGTCTCCAACGTCTGCTCTCTGTAAGATCCTTCTGCACCCCGTTCTCCAAACTTTGCCTTCTGTAACAGTCATTCTGCACCTCAATCTCCAACATTATCTCTCTGCAACGGCCCTTGTGCAGCCCAGTATGCAACTTCTGTTCTCTGCAGCTGTCCTTCTTCACCCCAGTTTACAAACTCTACCTTCCATATCAGTTATTCTACACCTTAGTCTAAAAACTCTGCTCTCTGTAACAGTCCTTCTGCACCTCAGTCTCCAACCACTTCTCTCTGCAACAGTCCTTCTGCACCCCAGTCTCTAACCTCTGCTCTCTGCAAACGTCTTATTATACCCCAGTATCCAACATCTGCTTTCTGCAACCATCCTTCCGCATCCCAGTCTCCAACGTCTGCTCTCTGCAACAGTTCTTCTACACCCCAGTCTCCAACCTCTGCTCTCTGCTACAGTCCTTCTGCTCCCCAGTCTCCAACTTCTGTTCTCTGTAACAATCGTTTTGCACCCCAGTCTCCAACCTCTGCTCTCTGCAAAGATCCTTTTGCAACACAGTCTCCAACCTCAGCTTTCTGCAAAAGTCATTCTGCACCCTAGTTTCCGACATCTGCTCTCTGAAAGAGTCCTTCTTCACCTAAGTCTGAAAACTCTGCTGTGTGCAATGATCCTTCTGCACTCAAGTCTACAAACTCTGCTTTCTGTAACAGTCCTTCTTCATCTCACCTCTCAACAGTCCTTCTGTACTTCATATCACCTCTCAACAGTCCTTCTGTACTGCAGTCTCCAAACTCTGCTCTCTGCAACGGTCCTTCTGCACTCCATTCTCCAACCTCTGTGGTCTGCAAGAGTCCTTCAGCACCTCAGTCTCCAAAATCTGCTCCCTGCAACAATCCTTCTGCACCTTAGTCTCCAAATTCTGCTCTCTGCAACAGTTCTTCTGCACCCCAGTATCCAATATTTACTCTCTGAAACAGTCCTTCTCCACCCCAGTCTTCAACCTCTGCTCTCTATAATATTCCTTCTGTACTACTATCTCAAACCTCTGCTCTCTGTAAGGATCCTTCTGCACTCCAGTCTCCAACTTCTACTTTTTGTATCAGTCCTTCTGCACCCCAGTCTCCAAAATCTGCTCTCTGTAACAGTCCTTCTGTACCTCAGTCTCCAAAATCTGCTCTCTGCAAAAGTTTTTCTGCACCCCAGTCTCCAACCTCTGCTGCCTGCAAAAGTCCTTTTACACCTCAGTCTCCAACCTCTGCTATCTGCAACAGTCCTTCTGCACCCCAGTCTCCTAAATCTGCTCTCTGTAACAATGTTTCTGTACCTCAGTCTCCAACCTCTACTCTCTGTAACAGTCCTTCTGCATCTCAGTCTCAAAACTCTGCTCTCTGCAACAGTTCTTCAGAACCGCTCTCAAATTCCTGTCTCTGCAACAGTCTTTCTACACCCCAGTCGACAACCTCTGCTATCTGCAACAGTCCTTCTGCACCTTAGTCTCCAACCTCTGCTCTCTGCAACGAACCTACATCACCCCAGTCTCCAACATCTGCTCTCTGCAAGAATCCTTCTGCACCCCAGTCTCCAACATCTGCTCTCTGAAAAAGTCCTTCTGCACTCCAGTCTCCAACATCTGCTCTCTGCAACAGTCGTTCTGCACCTCAGTCTAAAAACTCTGCTCTCTGAAACGATCCTTGTGCACCCCAGTCTCCAAACTCTGCACTCTGAAACAGTCATTATCCACCCCAGTCTCCAACCTTTGCACTCTGTAACAGTCCTCCTGTAGTCTAGTCTCCAAAATCTGCTCTCTGATACGGTCGTCTGCAACCCCAGTCTCTAACCTCTGCTGTATCAGTCCATCTGCACCCCAGTCTCCAACTTCTGCTCTCTGTAACAGTCCTTCTGCACCTCAGTCTCCAAACTCTGCTATCTGCAGCAGTCCTTCTGCAAAAAAGTCTCAAACCTCTGCTTTGTGCAACAGTCCTTCTGCACCCGTTCTCCAAACTCTGTTCTCTTTAACAGTAATTTTGCACACCAGTGTCAATACTCTGCTCTCCCCAACGATCATTCTGCACCCCATTCTCTTTCCTCAGCTATCTGCAATAGTCCTTCTCCACCCCTGTCTGCAAACTCTGCTCTCTGTAACAGTCCTCCTGTAGTGCACTCTCAAAAATCTGCTCTATGTAACGGTCCTTCTGCACCCCAGTCTCCAATCTCTGCTCTCTTAACAGTCCTTCTGCACCTCAGTCTCCAAACTCTGCTCTCTGCAACAGTCCTTCTGCACCTCAGTCTGAAATCTCTGTTATCGACAAGGATCCTTCTGCACCCCATTCTCAAAACTCGGCTCTCTGTAACAGTCCTTCTGCACCCCAGTCTACAACCTCTGCTCTCTGTAACAGGTCTTTTGCACCACATTCACCAACCTCTGCTCTCTGTAACAGTGCTTCTGCACCTTAGTCTACAAACTCTGCTCTCTGCAACACTTTTTCTGCACCCCAGTCTTCAAACTATGCTTACTGTGTCACTCCATCTGCACCAAAATTTCCAAAACCTGCTCTCTGTAAGAGTCTTTCTTCACCTCAGTCTACAAACTCTGCTCTCTGCAACAATCCTTCTGCACCTCAATCTCCAACACCTTCTCTCTGCAACAGACCTTCTCCACCAAATCTTCAACCTCAGCCTCTGTAACAGTCCTTCTGTAACCCAGTCTCCAACCTCTGCTCTCTTCAACAGTCCTTCTGCACCCCAATGTGAACCTGTGCTCTCTGCTACAGTCCTTATACACCCCAGTGTCCAGCCTCTGCTCTCTGCCAAAGTCCCTCTGCAACCCAGTCTCCAACCTATGCTCTCCTTAACAATCCTTCTGCAACCCAGTCTCCGACCTCTGTTCTTTATAACAATCCTTCTGCACCACAGTCTCAAAATTTTGCTCTCTACAAAGAACCTTCTACACCCCAGTCTCCAACCTCTACTCTCTGTAACAGGCCTTTTGCACCCAAATCTCCCACCTCTACTCTCTGTAACAGTCCTTTTGCACCTCAGTCTCCAACCTCTGCTCTCTGCAACAGTCCTTTTGCACCTTAGTCTCCAAACTCAGCTCTCTGCATCGAACCTTCTGCACCTCAGTCTCGAAACTCTACTCTCTGTAACAGTCCTTCTGCACCCCGGTCTCAAAACACTGCTGTCTGCAACAGTCCTTCTACAAACCAGTCTCCAACCTCTGCTCTCTGTAACAATCCTTCTGCACCCCAGTCTCCAACCTCTGCTCTCTGCAGTGATCCTTTTGAACCCCAGTCTCCAACATCTGCTCTCTGTAACAGTCCTTCTGTACCTCAGTCTCCAAACTCTGCTCTCTGCAAAAGTCTTTCTGCACCCCAGTCTTCAATCTCTGCTGCCTGCAAAAGTCCTTCTACACCCCAGTCTCCAACCTCTGCTATCTGCAACAGTCCTTCTGCACCCCAGACTCCAAAATCTGCTCTCTGTAACAATCTTTCTTTTTTTTTAACCTACCAATCTTGATTTATTTAACCATAATATGTAAAAACTTCATTTTGGAAGTAAAGGTGATGTGTGCCTAATTTCATTCTCCTTCTTGGACTATTCCCTGAGGACCTTAAAAGAGCACACTATACGGATACGGCCACATCAATGATTATAGCAGCACAATTCACAATAGCTAGACTGTGGAACCAACCTAGATGCCCTTCAATAGATGAGTGGATAAAAAAATTGTCGCAGCTATACACAATGGAGTATTATGCAGCACTAAGAAACGACAAAATCATAGAATTTGCAGGGAAATGGATGGCATTAGAGCAGATTATGCTAAGTGAAGCTAGCCAAGACCTAAAAAACAAATGTCAAATGTCTTCTTTGATATAAAGAGAGCCACTAAGAATAGAACAGGAAGGAAGAGCATGAGGAAAAGACTAACAGTAAACTAAGACGAATGGGGGGAGAGAAAGGAAGAGAGAAGGGAAAACATATGGAAATGGTAGGAGACCTTCAGTGATACACAAAATAATAAGAGGTTATGAGGGGCAAGGGGGTGGGGGGAAAAAAGGGGAGAGAATTGAACAACAGCAGAGGAGGTAGAGAGGGATGTTGGGAGGGGAGGGGAGGGGAGGGGGGATAGTAGGGGATAGGAAAGGTAGCAGAATACAACAGTCACTAATATGCCATTATGTAAAAATGTGAGTATGTAACAGAAGTGAGTCTGTATTATGTATTTGGGGAGTTCAAAACCCAATTGAGTCGAATGTATGAAAGATGATATGTCTTGAGCTCTGTAATGTTTTGAACAACCAATTAAAAAAAAAAGAAATAATTCACAAGTGTTACCCTTTTATAAGGTACTCCTATAAACCTCAGACCTTATTTTCTCAAGTCTACAATTCACTTCAGATGATTAGTAAGGAGCTTTATAATCTCCGATAAGACTCTTTCAGACTTTGAAAAGATTTCAAGTGTGAAAAGCTTCCATAGGTGGCTAAAATAACATGCCGTGTTTGCACAGCCAACATTATAATTTGCACATGTAGTTGATAAATACATTCATGTGCTCTGAGTAGCAGTATCTGAGGCACAAGGATTTCTGAAGGCTCTGTTTGCTTGGTATATTTGCTCACAAATTGCTTTAAAAACAATCTTTCTTTACCTGAGTCTCCAACCTCTACTCTCTGTATCAGTCCTTCTGCATCTCAGTCTCCAAACTCTGCTCTCTGCAACAGTCTTTCAGAACCACTGTCTCAAATTCTTGCTCCTGCAACAGTTTTTCTACACCCCAGTCTCCAACCTCTGCTATCTGCAACAGTCCTTCTGCACCTTAGTCTCCAACCTCTGCTCTCTGCAACAAACCTTATTCACCCCAGTCTCCAAAATAAGCTTTCTGCAACAGTACTTCTGCACATCAGTCTGAAAACTCTGCTCTCTGCAAGAAGACTACTTCACCTCAGTTCCCAAACTCTGATCTCTGCAATGGTCCTTCTGAACCCCAGTATCAAACCTCTGCTCTCTGTAACAATCCTTCTGCACCCCAGTCTCCAACATCTGCTCTCTGAAAAAGTCTTTCTGCACCCCAGTCTCCAACATCTGCTGTCTGAAACAGTCGTTCTGCACCTAAGTCTAAAAACTCTGCTCTCTGAAACGATCCTTGTGCACCCCAGTCTCCAAACTCTGCACTCTGAAACAGTCCTTCTCCACACCACTCTCCAACCTCTGCTCTCTGTAAGAGTCCTCCTGTAGTGTAGTCTCCAAAATCTGCTCTCTGTAATGGTCGTTCTGCACCCCAGTTTCTAACTTTGCTTTCTGTATCAGTCCTTCTGAACCCCAGTCTCCAAACTCTGCTCTCTGTAACAATCCTTCTGTCTCTACCTTTGATCTCTGCAATGGTTTTTCTGCACCTCCGTCTCCAACTTCTACTCTCTGTATCACTCCTTCTGCACCTCAGTCTCCAACCTCAGCTCTCTGTAAGATCCTTCTCCAACCCAGTCTCCAAACTCTGCCCTCTGTAACAGTCGATCTGTGTCCCTTCACAAAACTCTGCTCTCTGTAACAAGCCTTCTGCACCGCAATCTCCAACCTCTGTTCTCTGTAACAATCCTTCTGCACCCCAGACTCAAACCTCTGCTCTCTACAAAGATCCTTCTGCACCCCAGTCTCCAAACTCGGCTCTCTGTAACAATCCTGTTCCACCTCAGTCTGCAACCTCTTCTCTCTATAAGATTCTTTTGCAACCCTGTCTACAAACTCTGTTTTTTGTAACAGTCAATCTGCAACCCAGTCTCAAACCTCTGCTCTATGCAACAGTTCGTCTGCACCACAGTCTCCAACCTCTGCTCTATGAAAGATCCTTCTGCACCCCAGTCTCCAAACTCCGATCTCAGTAACAGTCCTTCTTCACCCGAGTCTTCAACCTTTGCTCTCTGTAACAATCCTTCTGCACCTCAGTCTCCAACATCTGCTCTCTGCAATGGTCCTTCTGCACCCCATTCTCCAACCTTTGTTTTATGCTAGAGTACTTCAGAATGTCAGGCTTTAACCTCTGCTCTCTGCAAAAATCCTTCTGCACCCCAGTCTCCAACCATTGCTCTCGGTAACATTTCTTCTGCACCTCAGTCTCCAAACTCTGCTCTATGTAAGATCCTTCTGCCACCCAGTCTCCAAACTCTTTTCTCTGTAACAGTCATTCTGCACCCAGTCTCAAACCTCTGCTCTCTGCAACAGCCCTTCTGTACCCTGGTCTCCACCATCTGCTCTCTGTAACAGTCCTTCTGTACTGCAGTCTTCAAACTCTGCTCTCTGTAAGGTTGATTCTGGACCCACGTCTCCAACATCTGCTTTTTGTATCAGTCCTTCTGCACCCCAGTCTCCAACCTCTGCTCTCAGTAACAGTCCTTCTACAATCCAGTCTTCAACCTCTTCTCTGTGTAACAGTCCTTCTGCAAATCAGTTTCCAATCGCTGCTCTCTGCTACGATCCTTCTGCATCCCAGTCTCCAACATCTGCTCTCTGCAACCGTCCTTCTGCACCCAAGTCTCCGACATCTGCTCTCTGCAATGATCCTTCTGCGCACCAGTCTCCATCCTCTGCTCTCTGAAATAATCCTACTGCACCCCAGTCGTCACCCTCTACTCTCTGTAACAATCCTTCTGCACTGCAGTCTCCAAAATCTGCTCTACGTAATATTCTTCTGCAACCCAGTCTCCAAACTCTGCTCTCTGTAACAACCCTTCTGTACGCAGTCTCCAACCTCTGCTCTCTGTAACAGGCCTTCTGAACCCCAGTCTCCAAACTCTGCTCTCTGTATCAGCCCTTCTGAACCCCAGTCTCCAAACATTGCTCTTTGTAGCAGTCTTTCTGCATCTCAGTCTCCTACCTCTGCTCTCTGCAATAGTTCTTCTGCACACAAGTCTCCAACCTCTGCACTCTGAAACAGTTCTTCTCCACTCCAGTCTCAGACATCTGCTCTCTGTAACAGTTCTCCTGTATTGCAGTCTCCAAATTCTGCTCTCAGTAATGGTCCATAAGGACCTCAGTCTCCAAACTCTGCTTTCTGTATCAGTTCTTCTGCACCCCAGTCTCCAACACATGCTCGCTGCAAAAGTCCTTCTTCACTCCAGTTTTCAAACTCTGCTATCTGCAACAGTCTTTCTGCACACCAGTCTTCAACCACTGCGCTCTGTAACAGTCGTCCTGCACCTTAGTCCCAAACCCCTGCTCTCTAAGATCCTTCTGCAACCCAGCCTAAAATCTCTGGTCTCTATAACAGTTCTTCTGCAACCCAGTCTCAAACCTCTGCTCTTTGTAGCAGGCCTTCTGCACCCCAGTCTCCAAACTCTGCTCTCTGAAACAGTCCTTCTGCATGCCAGTCTCCAACCTCTCCACTCTAATGGTTCTTCTGCACCCCAGTCTCCCACATCAGCTTTCTGTATCATAATTCTTCACGCCAGTCACCAACGACTTCCTGTGTAACAGTCCTTCTGCATCTCAGTCTCCAAACTCTGCTCTCTGAAACAGTCCTTCTGCATTCCAGTCTCCAAACTCTGCTTTCTGTAATATTCCTTCTGCACTCCAGTCTCCAACCTGTGCTCTTTGTAACAGTCCTTCTGAACCCCAGTCTCCCACATCTGCTCTTTATAACGATTCTTCTGCAGCCCAGTCTCCACCTCTGCTCTCTGCAACGATTCTTCTGCAACTCAGTCTACATACTCTGCTCTCTGTAAGAGTCCTTCTGCACCCCAGGATCCAACATCTGCTCTTTGCATCATTTCTCCTACACCCAGGTCTCCAAACTGTTCTCTCTGTAACTGTCCTTCTGCACCTCAGTCTGAAAATGCTGCTCTCTGCAACAATCATTCTGCACCCCAGTCTTTAACCTCTGCTCTTGTAACACTCCTTCTGCACCTCTGTCTCCAAAAGGCTCTCTTTAAGATCCTTCTGCAACCCAGTCTCAAAACTGTACTATCAGTAACAGTCCTTCTACAACCCAGTCTTGAACCTCTGCTCTCTGCAACAGTCCTACTGCACCCCAGTCTACAACCTCTACTCTCTGTATGATCCTTCTGCACCACAGTATCAAACCTCTGCTCTCTCTAATAGTCTTTTTGTACCCGTCTCCAAACTCTGCTCTCTGCAACAGTCCTTCTGCACCCAGGTCTCCAAACTCTATGCTCTATAAGATTCATCTGCAACGCAGTTTCAAAACCCTGCTCTCTGTAACAGTCATACTGCACCCCAGTATCCAACCTCTGCTCTATGCAACAGTCCTACTGCAACCCAGTCTCCAACCTCTACTCTCTGTAAGATTCTTCTGCACTGCAGTCTCCAAACTCTGTTCACTGCAACAGTTGTTCTGCACCCCGGTATCCGACCTGTGCACTCTGTAACAGTCCTTCTTTACTGCAGTCTCCAAACTCTACTCTCTTTAATGGTTCTTCTGCAGTCCAGTCTCCAACCTCTTCTTTGTTTATCAGTCCTTCTGCACCCCAGTCTCCAACCTCTTCCTTCTGTATCAGTCCTTCTGCCCCTATATCTCCAACCTCTACTCTCTGCAACAGTCTTTCTGCACCCCTGTCTCCAAATTCTGCTCTCTGCAACATTTCTTCTACACTTAGATCTCCAAACTGTGCTATCTGTAACTGTCATTCTGCATGCCAGTCTACAACCTCTGCTCTCTGTAACGATACTTTTGCCCCTGAGTCTCCAACCTCTGCTCTCTGCAACAATCCTTCTGCACCTCAGTTTCCAACCTCTACTCTCTACAGCGATCCTTCTGCACCCCAGTCTCCAACCTGTGGTCTCCGTAACTGTCCTTCTGACCCCAGTCTCCAACCTCGGCTCTCTGTAAAGATCCTTCTGCACCTCATTCTCCAACCTTTGCTCTCTGCAATAATCCTTCTGCACCTCAGTTTCCAACCTCTGCTCTCTGCAACGATTTTTCTATACCCAAGTCTCCAACATCTGCTCTCTGTAACAGTTCTTATTCACCTCAGTCTCACACCTCTGCTCTCTGTACCAATACTTCTGTACCTCAGTCTCCAACCTCTGCTCTCTATAACAGTCCTTTTGCACATCAGTCACCAACATCTGCTCTCTGTAACAGGTCTTCTTCACCCCAGTCTCCAAACTCTGCTCCCTGTAACAGTTCTTCTGCACCCCAGTCTCGAACCTCTGCTCTCTGTAACAGTCCTTCTGCACCCGAGTCTCAAAACTCTGCTCTCTCTAACAATCTTTCTGCACCCCAGTCTCCAACCGCTGCTCTCTGTAAAAGTCCTTCTGTACCTCTGTCTCCAACCTCTGCTATCTGTAAGGCAACTTCTGCAACCCAGTCTCAAATAACTGCTCTCTGCAAGGATCCTTCTTCTACCCATTCTCCAAATTCTGCTCTCTGTAACAGTCCTTTTGTATCGCAGTCTCCAACCTCTTCTCTTTGTAATGATCCTTCTGCTAACCAAATTCCAAACTCTGGTTTTCGTAACAGTCTTTCTACACCTTAGACTCCAAACTCTGCTATCTGTAAAAGTCCTTCTGTGCCTCATTCTGAATCCTCTGCTCTCTACAACGATCCTTCTGCACCCCAGTCTTCAAACTTTGCTCTGTGTAGTGGTCCTTCTGCACCCCAGTCTCCAACGTCTGCTCACTGCAATGATCTTTCTTCTCCACAGGCTCCAACCTCTGCTCTCTGTAATGGTCTTTCTGCACCCCAGTCTCCAAACTCTGCTCTCTGTTACAGTCCTTCTGTACCGCAGTCTCGAAACTCTTCTCTCTGTAACTGTCCTTCTGAACCCCAATTGCCAAACTCTCCTTTCTGTAACAGTCCTTCTGCACCTCAGACTCCAACCTCTGCTCTCTGGAACAGTCCTTCTGTGCCTCAGTCTGAAATCTCTGCTCTCTGTAATGGTCCTTTTTCATCACAGTCTCTAACCTCTGCTCTCTGTAACAGTCCTTCTGCACCGCAGTATTCAACCTCTGCTCTCTATAAAAGTCTTTTTGCACCTCAGTCTCCAAACTTTGCTCTCTGTAATGGTCCTTCTGCACCGCATTCTCCAACCTATGCTCTCTGTAAAAGGTCTTCTGCAACCCAGTCTCCAAACTCTGCTCTGTAACAGGACTTCTGCACCCCAGTCTCCAACCACTTCTCTATGGAAGGATCCTTCTGAACCTCAGTCTCCAACCTCTGTTCTCTGCAACAGTCCTTCTGCACCCCAGGCTTAAAACTCTGCTCTGTGTAATAGTCCTTCTGTGCTGCAGACTCCAACCTCTGCTATCGGTAATGGTCATTCTGCACCCCAGTTTCCAAATGCTGCTTTGTGTATCATTTATTCTGCACCCCAGTCTCCAACCAGTGCTCTCTGTAAAAGTCCTTCTGCACCTTAGTCTCCAACGTCTGTTTTCTGCAACAGTCCTTCTATACCCCAGTCTCCAACCTCTGCGCTCTGCAATGATCTTTCTGCACCACAGTCTCCAACATCTGTTCTCTTCAACAGTCTTTCTGACCCCAGTCTCCTGCCTCTGCTCTCTGTAAGATCCTTCTGCATCCTAGTTTCAAAACTCTGCTCTCTGTGACATTCCTTCTGAACCCCAGTCTCCAGCCTCTGCTCTTTGTAACAGTACTTCTGTACCACAGTCTCCAATCTCTGCTAACTGCAACATTTCTTCTGCACACCACTCTGTAAACTATGCTCTCTGTAACTGTCTTTCTGACCCCAGTCTCCAACTTCTGCTCTCTAACCATCCTTCTGCACCTCAGTCCCCAATCTCTGCTTTCTGCAACGATCCTTCTGAACCTCAGTTTGCAACCTCTGCTCTCTGCAGCGATCATTCTGCACCCCAGTTTCTCACCTCTGGTCTCTGTAACAGTCCTTCTACACCTCTGTCTCCAAACTCTCCTCTCTGTACCAGTACTTCTGCACCTCAGTCTCCAACCTCTGCTCTATTTAACAGTCCTTCTGCACCTCAGTCTCCAACTGATGCACTCTGTAACAGGCTTTCGGCACCCCAGTCTCCAACCTTTGCTCTCTGTAACAGTTCTTCTGCACCTCAGTCTCGAACCTCTGCTCTCTGTTACAGTCCTTCTGCAACCCAATCTCCAACCTCTTCTCTCTGCAACGATCCTTCTGCACCTCAGTCTCCAACCTCTGCTCTCTGCAACAGTCCTTCTGCACCCCAGTCTCCAGACTCTGCTGTCTTTAAGATTTTTTTGAATCTCTTTCTCCAAACTCTGCTCTCTGTAACAGTCCTTCTGCACCCCAGTATCCAACCTCTGCTCTCTGTAAAAGTCCTTTTGCACCTCAGTCTCCAAACTTTGCTCTCTGTAATGGTCCTTCTGCACCCCATTCTCCAACCTCTGCTCGCTGTAACAGACCCTCTGCAACCCAGTCTCCAAACCCTGCACTGTAACAGGACTTCTGTACCCCAGTCTCCAACAAATCTCTATGCAACAATTTTTCTGCACCTCAGTCTTTAACCTCTGTTCTCTGCAACAGTCCTTCTGCACCCCATGCTTCAAACTCTGCTCTCAGTTATAGTCCTTCTGTACCGCAGTCTCCAACCTCTGCTCTCTGTAAAGGTCATTCTGCACCCCAGTTTCTAAATGCTGCTTTGTGTATCAGTTATTCTGAAGACCAGTCTCCAACCAGTGCTCTTTGTAAAAGTCCTTCTGCACCTCAGTCTCCAACGTTTGCTTTCTGCAACAGTCCTTCTGCACCCCAGTCTCAAAACTCTGCTCTCTGCAACAGTCTTTCTGCACCCCATCTCCAACCTCTGCGCTTTGCAATGATCCTTCTGCACCACAGTCTCCAACGTCTGTTCTCTGCAACAGTCTTTCTGACCCCAGTCTCAAGCCTCTGCTCTCTGTAAGATCCTTCTGCATCCCAGTTTCCAAACTCTGCTCTTTTTGAGATTCCTTCTGAACCCCAGTCTCCAGCCTCTGCTCTTTGTAAAAGTACTTCTGTACCACAGTCTCCAATCTCTGCTCACTGCAACATTTCTTCTGCACACCACTCTCCAAACTGTGCTCTCTGTAACTGTCTTTCTGAACCCAGTCTCCAACTTCTGCTCTCTGTAACGATCCTTCTGCACCTCAGTCTCCAATCTCTGCTCCTTGCAATGATTCTTCTGATCCTCAGTTTGCAACTTCTGCTCTCTGCAATGATCCTTCTGCACCCCAGTTTCCCACCTCTTCTCTCTTTAACAATCCTTCTACACCTCTGTCTCCAACCTCTTCTCTCTGTACCAATTTTTCTGCACCCCAGTCTCCAAAGTCTCCTCTCTGTAACAGGCCTTCTGTACCCCAGTCTCCAACCACTTCTCTCTGCAAATATCCTTCTTCACCTCAGTCTCCAACCTCTGCTCTCTGTAACAGTCCTTCTGCACCTCAGTCTCCAACCTCTGCTCTCTTTAACAGTCCTTTTGCACCTCAGTCTCTAACCAATGCTCTCTGTAACAGGCTTTCTGCACCCCAGTCTCGAAACTTTGCTCTCTGTAACAGTTTTTCTGCACCAAAATTTGGAACCTCTGCTCTCTGTAACAGTCCTTCTGCAACCCAGTCTCCAACCTCTTCTTTCTGCAATGATCCTTCTGCACCTCAGTCTCCAACCTCTGCTCTCTGCAACAGTCCTTCTGCACCTCAGTCTCCAACCTCTGCTCTCTTTAACAGTCCTTTTGCACCTCAGTCTCTAACCAATGCTCTCTGTAACAGGCTTTCTGCACCCCAGTCTCGAAACTTTGCTCTCTGTAACAGTTTTTCTGCACCTAAATTTCGAACCTCTGCTCTCTGTAACAGTCCTTCTGCAACCCAGTCTCCAACCTCTTCTTTCTGCAATGATCCTTCTGCACCTCAGTCTCCAACCTCGGCTCTCTGCAACAGTCCTTCTGCACCCCAGTCTCCAGATTCTGCTCTCTTTAAGATCTTTTTGCATCTCTTTCTCCAACCTCTGCTCTCTGTAACAGTCCTCCTGCACCGCAGTGTCCAACCTCTTCTCTCTGTAAAATTCCTTCTGCAACTCAGTCTCCAACCTCTTCTCTCTGCAATGATTCTTCTGCACCTCAGTCTCCAACCTCTGCTCTCTGCAACAGTCCTTCTAAACCCCAGTCTCAAACCTCTGCTCTCTGCAATGATCTTTCTGAATCCCAGTCTCCAACAACTGCCCTCTGAAACAGTTTTTCTGCACCCCAATCTCCAAATTCTGCTCTCTGCTACAGTACTCCTGCACCCCAGTCTCCAACCTCTGCTATATACAATATTTCTTCTGCACCCCAGTATCCAACCTGTGCTCTTTGTAACTGTCAAGCTGCACCCCAGTCTCCAAACTCTGCTCTCTGTAACAGTTTTTCTGCACGGCAATTTCGAACCTCTGCTCTCTGTAACAGTCCTTCTGCAACCCAGTCTCCAACCTCTTCTTTCTTCAATGATCCTTCTGCACCTCAATCTCCAACCTCTGCTCTCTGCAACAAACCTTTTGTACCCCAGTCTCTATACTCTGCTCTCTGTAAGAATTCTTTTGCACCCCAGTCTCCAACGTCTCCTCTCTGTAAAAGTCCTTCTGCACCTCAGTCTCCAAGTTCTGCAAACTGTAACAGTCCTTCTGCACCCCAGTCTCAAACCTCTGCTCTCAGAAATGATCTTTCTGCACCTCAGTCTCCAACCTCTACTCTCTTTCATAGTCCTTCTGCACCCCAGTCTCCAACATCTGCTCTCTGCAACGATCCTCCTTGTCCCCAGGCTACAACCTCTGCTATCTGCAATGGTCCTCCTAAACCCCAGTTTCTAAACTCTGCTCTCTGTAACAACCCTTCTGCACCTCAGTCTCCAAACTCTTCTCTCTGAAACAGTCCTTCTGGACCCAAGTCTCCAACCTCTGCTTTCAGTAACAGTTCTTCTGCACCCCAATCTCCAAACTCTGCTCTCTGTAACACTCCTTCTGCACCCTAGGCTCCACCCTCTACTCTCTGTAAAAGTCCATCTGAACCTCAGTCTCCAACCTCTGCTCTCTGTAAGATCCTTCTGCAACCCATTCTTCAAATGCTGCTCTCTGTAACAGTCCTTCTGCACCCCAGTCTCCAAACTCTGCTCTCTGTAACAGGCCTTCTGCACCCCAGTCTTCAACTACTGCTCTCTGTAACAGGCCTTCTGCACCCCAGTCTCCAACCTGTGCTCTCTGCAACGATCCTTCTGCACCCCAGTCTCCAAACTATGCTCTTTGTAACAGTCCTTCTGCACCCCAGAATCCTAAAGCTGCTTTCTGAAACAGTCCTTCTGCACGTCAGTCTGAAAATTCTGCTCTCTGCAAAAATCCTTCTGCACCCGAGTTTCCAACCTTTGCTCTCTGTAACAGTCCTTTTGAACCTCAGTCTCCAAAATGCTCTCTGTAAGATTCTTCTACAACCCAGTCTCGAAACTTTGCTATCTGTAACAGTCCTTCTGCACCCCAGTTTCCAAAGTCTGCTCTCTGTAACAGGCCTACTGCACCCCGGTCTCGATTCTCTGCTCTCTGTAACAGGCCTTCTGCACCCCAGTCTCCACCTCTTCTCTCTGCAAGGATCCTTCTTCACCTTAGTCTCCAACCTCTGCTCTCTGCAACAGTCCTTCTGTACCACAGTCTCCAACATTTTCTCTCTGTAATGGTCCTTCTGCACCACAGTCTCAAAACTTTGATTTCTGTATCAGTCTTTCTGCACAACAGTTTTCAAACTCTGCTGTCTCTACCAGTCCTTCTGTACTGCAGTCTCCAAACTCTTCTCTCTCTAAACTTAATTCTGCACCCTAGTCTCCAACCTCTTCTTTCTGTATCAGTACTTCTGAACCCCAGTCTCCAACCTCTGATTTCTGTAACATTCTTACTGTACCTCAGTCTCCAACTTCTGCTCTATGCGACAGTTCTTCTACAGCCCAGTCTCCAAACTCTGCTCTCTGCAACAGTTTTTCTACACCACAGTCTCCAACATCTGCTCTCTGTAACAGTCCTCCTGTATTGCAGTCTCTAAACTTTGCTTTCTGTAAGGGTCCTTTTACACACCAGACTCCAACCTCTGCTTTCTGTATCAGTCCTTCTGCACCCAAGTCTCCAACCTCTACTCTCTGTGAGAGTCGTTCTGCTCCTCAGTCTCCAAACTCTTCTCTCTGCAACAGACCTTCTGCACCCAAGTCTCCAACACCTGCTAACTGCAACAGTCCTTCTACACCCCATTCTACAACCTCTGCTCCCTGCAATGGTTCTTCTGAATCTCAGTCTGCAACGTCTAATCTCTGTAACATTCCTTCTGCACCTCAGTCTTCCAACTCTGATCTCTGTAAGATCCTTCCACAACCCAGTCTCCAAACTCTGCCCTCTTCAACGATCCTTCTGAACCCCAGTTTCCAATCTATGCTCTCTGTAACAGTCAAGTTGCACCTCAGTCTCCAAACTCTGCTCTCTGTAAGATGTTTCTGCAACCCTGTCTGAAAACTCTGCTCTCTGTAACAGTCCTTCTGCACCCCAGTCTCCAACTTCTGCTCTCTGCAACAGTCCTTCTAAACCCCAGTGGCCAACCTCTGGTCTATGCAATAGTCCTTCTGCACCACAGTCTCCAACATCTGTTCTCTGTAAAAATTATTCTTCACCTCAGTTCCCAAACTCTTATCTCTGCAATGGTCCTTCTGAACCCCAGTCTCCATCCTCTGTTCTCTGTAAAAATCCTTTTGCAATCCAGTCTCCAAACTCTGCTCTCTCCAACCATCCTTCTGCACCCAGTCTACAACATCTGTTCTCTACAACAGTCCTTCTGCACCTCAGTCTGAAAACTCTGCTCTCTGCAATGATCCTTGGACAACCCAGTCTCCAAACTCTGCTTTCTGTAACAGTCTTTGTGCACGTCATTCTCCAACTCTGCTATCTGTAACAGTCCTTCTGCACCCCCGTCTCCAAACTCTTCTCTATGTAAGATCCTTCTGCACCCAGGTTTCTAAACTCTGCTCTCTGTAACATTCTTTCTGGTACCCAGTCTCCAACCTCTTCTCTCTGTAACAGTCATTCTGCTCCCCAGTCTCCAAGCCCTGCTCCCTGTAACAGTCCTTCTGTAACGCAGTCTTCAACCTCTGCTCTCTGTAACTGTCCTTCTGTACCGCAGTCTCCAAACTCTGCTCTTTGCAACGGTCCTTCTGAACCCCATTCTCTAACCTCTGTTGTCTACAAGAGTCCTTCAGCACCTCAGTCTCCAAACTCTTCTCTCAGCAACAATTCTTTTGCACCCCAGTCTCCAACATCTGCTCTCTGAAATAGTCCTACTTCACCGGAATCTCCAACATCTGCTCTCTGCAACAGTCCTTCTGCATCTCAGTCTTAAAACTCTGCTCTCTGCAACGATCCTTGTGCACCCCAGTCTTTAAACTCTGCATTCTAAAACAGTCCTTTTTTACTGCAATCTCCAACCTCTACTCTCTATAACAGTCCTTCTGCATCCCAGTCTTCACCTTTTGCTTTCTGTATCAGTCCTTCTGCACCCCAGTCTCCGACCTCTGCACTCTGAGTCAGTCCTTCTCCACACCTGTCTCCAACTTCTGCTCACTGTAACAGTCCTGCTGTAGTGCAGTCTCCAAAATCTGGTCTCTTTAACTGTCTTTCTGCACCCCAGTCTCTAACCTCTGCTTTCTATATCAGTCCTTCTGCACCACAGTCTCCAACCTCTGCTCTCTGTAACAGTGCTTCTGCACCTCAGTCTCAAAACTCTCCTATCTGCAACAGTCCTTCTGCACCCAAGTCTCAAACCTCTGCTCCCTGCAACATCCTTCTGCACCTCAGTCTCTAACCTCTACTCTCTGTAACAGTCCTTCCGCACCTCAGTCTCCAACATTTGCTCTTTGTAAGATTTTTCTGCAACCCAGTCGCCAAACTCTACTCTCTGTAACAGTCCTTCAGTACCCTTTCTCCAAACTCTGTTCTCTGTAACAGTCCTTCTGCACACCAGTCTCAATACTCTGCTCTCTACAACGATCTTTCCTCACTGCAGTTTTCATCCTCTGCTGTGCAACAGTTCTTCTCCACAACAGTCTCCAACCTCTGCTCTCTGTAACAGTCCTACAGTAGTGCAGTATTCAAAATCTCCTCTCTGTATCGGTCCTTCTGCAACCCAGTCTCCAACCTCTGTTCTCTGTAATAGTCCTTCTGAACCTCAGTGTTCAAACTGTGCTCTCTGCAACAGTCCTTCTGCACCTCAGTCTGAAAACTCTGTTCTCTGCAACGATCCTTCTGCACCCCAGTGTCCAACCTCTGCTCTCTGTAACATTCCTGCTGTACCTCAGTCTCCAAACTCTCCTCTCTGTAAGATCTTTCGGCAACCCTATCTCCAAACACTGCTTTCTGTAAGACTCCTTCTGCACTCCAGTCTTCAAACTCTGCGCACTGTAACAGGCCTTTTGCACCCCATTCTCCAACCTCTCCTCTCTTTAACAGTGCTTCTGCACCTCAGTCTACAAACTCTGCGCTCTGCAACAGTCCTTCTGCAACCCAGTCTCCAAACTCTGCTTACTGTTTCAGTCCATCTGCACCACAATTTCCAACCTCTGCTCTCTGTAACAGTCTTTCTGCACCTGAGTCTGAAAACTCTGTTTCTACAAGGATCCTTCTGCACCCCAGTCGCCAATCTCTGCTCTCTGCAATGATCCATCTGCACCACAGTTTTGAAAGTCTACTCTCTGTAACAGTGCTTCTGCACCCCTGTCTAAAACTTCTGCTGTATTCAACGATCCTTCTGCACACCAATCTCTAACTTCTGCTCTCTGCAACAGTCCTACTGCACCCCAGTCTCCAACCTCTGCTCTCTGCAATGATCCTTCTGCACCCCAGTATCCAACATGTGTTCTATGCGACAGTTATTTTGCACCCATATCTCCAACCTCTGCTCTCTGCAACAGTCCTTCTGCACCTCAGTCTGAAAACTCTGATCTCTGCAACGATCCTTCTGCAACCGAGTCTCCAAAATCTGCTTTCTGTAATAGTCCTGTTGCACCTGAGTCTCGAATCTCTGCTCTCTGTAAGATCCTTCTGCAACCCTGTCTTCAAACTCTGCTCTCCGTAACAACCTACTGTACCCCAGTCTCCAAACTCTGCTCTCTGCAACAGTCCTTCAAAACCCCAGTCTCCAAATTCTGTTCTCTGCAACAGTCCTACTGCACCCCAGGCTCCAACTTATGTTCTCTGTAACAATCCTTCTTCACCTCTGTTACAAAACTCTGATCTCTTCAATAGTTCTTCTTCACCACAGTCTCCAATCTCTGCTCTCTGTAGCAATCTTTCTGCACCCCAGTCTCCAAACTCTGCTGTCTACAACAATCTTTTTGCACCCCAGTCTCCAACCTCTGCTCTCTGCCAAAGTCGTTTTGCACCCCAGTCTCCAAAATCTCTTCCCTGCAACACTTTTTTTGCACCTCAGTCTGACAACTCTGCTCTCTGCAACGATCCTTGTGCAGTCCAGTCTTTAAACTCTATTTTCTGTAACAGACTATCTGCACCTCAGTCTCCAACCTCTGCTCTCTGTAAGATCCTTCTGCACCCAGTTTTACAACTCTGCTCTCTGTAATATTCTTTCTGCTCCCCAGTCTCCAATCTCTTCTCTCTGTAACTGTCCTTCTGCTCCGCAGTCTCCACCCTCTGCTCTCTGTAATACTCCTTCTTTTCTGCAGTCTCCAACCTCTGCTCTCTGTAACAGTCCTTATGTCCCGCAGTCTCCAACCTCTGCTCTGTGTAAGGGTCCTTCTGCACCCCAGTCTCTAACCTCTGCTCTCTGTAACAATACTTCTGCACCCAAGTCTCCAACATCTACTCTCTGCAACGATTCTTTTGCACCCCATTCTCAAACCTCTGCTCTCTGCAAAAGTCCTTCTGCATCCCAGTCTCCAACATCTGCTCTCCGCAACAGTCCTTCTGAAACTCAGTCTAAAAACTCTGCTCTCTGCAACGATCTTTGTGCACCCCAGTCTCCAAAATCTCCTTTCTGTAACAGTCCTTCTGCACCCCAGCCTCCAACCTCTGCTCTCTGTAAGATCCTTCTGGACCCCAGTTTGCAAATCTGCTCTTTGTAACATTCTTTCTGCTCCCCAGTCCTCAACCTCTGCTCTCTGTATCAGTCCTTCTGCTACCCAGTCTCCAACCTCTGCTCTCTGTAACAGTCCTTCTGCTCCCCAGTATCCAACCTCTGCTCTCTGTAACAGTCTTTCTGTACCGCAGTCCCCAACCTCTGCTCTCTGTAACGGTTTTTCTGCACCACAGTCTCCAACCTCTCCTTTCTGTATCATTCCTTCTGCACCACAGTTTCCAACCTCTGCTCTCTGAAACATTCCTTATGCACCTCAGTCTCCAACCTCTGCTCTCTGCGACAGTTCTTCTGCACCCTTGTCTCCAAACTCTGCTCTCTGCAACAGTTCTTCTGCACCCCAGTCTCCAAGGTCTGCACTCTGAAATAGTCCTTCTCCACACCAGTCTAAAACCTCTGCTCTCTTTAAAAATCCTCCTGGAGTGCAGTCTCCAAAATCTTCTCTCTGTAAGCGTCCTTCTGCACTCAAGACTCGAACCTCTGCTTTCTGTAACAGTCCTTCTACACCCCGTCTCCAAACTCTGCTATCTGTAAGAGTCATTGTGCACCCAAGTCTCCAACTTCTGCTCTCTGTAACAATACTTCTGCACCCCAGTCTCAAACCTCTGATCTCTAGAAAGATCCTTTTGTACCACATTCTCCAACCTCTGTTCTCTGCAAAAGTCTTTCGGCACCCCAGTCTCCAAATCTACGCTCTGCAACAGTCCTTCTGAATCTTAGTCTGAAAACTCTGCTCTCTGCAACAATTGTTGTGCACCCCAGTCTCCAACCTCTGCTCTCTGTAAGAGTCCTTCTGCTCCCAGTCTCCAACCTCTGCTATCTGTAACAGTCTTTCTGCACCACAGTCTCCAACCTCTTCTCTCTGTATCATTCTTTCTGCACCACAGTTTCCAACCTCTGCTTTCTGCAACATTCCTTCTGAACCTAAGTCTCCAACCTCTGCTCTCTGCAACAGTTCTTCTGCACCCCAATCACCAAGGTCTGCACTCTGAAAAAGTCTTTCTCCACACCAGTTTCCAACCTCTGCTGTCTGTTACAGTCCTCCTTTAATTCAGACTCCAAAATCTGCTCTCTGTAATGGTCCTTCTACACCCCATGTCCAGCCTCTGCTCTGTGCAGCAGTCCCTCTGCAACCCAGTCTCCAAACCCCACTCTCTGTAACAATCTTTCTGCACCTCAGTATCCAACCTCTGCTCTCTGCAACGGTCCTTCTACACCTCATTCTCCAAACTCCACTCTCTGTAAAAGTACTTCTGCACCCCTGCTCCAAACTTTGCTCTCCATAACAGGCCGTCTGCACCCAATCTCCGATGTCTGTTCTCTATAACAATCCTTCTGCACCCCAGTCTCCAACCTCTGCTCTCTACAACGATCCGTCTGCACCCCTGTCTCAAACCTCTGCTCTCTACAACAGTCCTTCTGCAAACCAGTCTCCAATATGTGCCCTCTGCAAAAGTCCTTCTGCACATCAGTCTGAAAACTCTGTTCTCTGCAACGATCTTTCTGCACCCTAGTCTCCAACCTCTTCTCTCTGTAAAAGTCCTGCTGCACCTTGGTCTACAAACACTGCTCTGTCTAAGATCCTTGTGCAACCTTTTCAAAAACTCTACTCTCTGTAACAGTTTTTCTGCACCTTAGTCTCCAAACCCTTCTCTCTGTAACAGGACTTCCGCACTTCAGTCTCCAAACTCTGCTCTCTACAACAGTCCTTCTGCACCCTAGTTACCAACATCTGCTCTTTGTAAAGGTCCTTCTACACCCCAGTCTCCAACCTCTGCTCTCTGTATCAGTCTGTCTGAACCCCAGTCTCCAACCTCTGTTATCTGTATCTATCCTTCTGCACCTCAGTCTCCAACCTGTTCTCTATGTAAGAGTCCTTCTGCACCCCAGTCTCCATCCTCTGCTCTCCGTAAAGGTCCTATACCGAAGTCTCCAAACTCTGCTCTTTGTAACGGTCCTTCTGCACCCCCAATTTCCAATCTCTGCTTTCTATAACAGTCCTTCTGCACATGAGTCTTCAAACTCTGCTCTCTGTAACAGTCCTTCTACATCTCAGTCTGAAACCTTTGCTCTCTACACGATCCTTCTGCACCCCAGTATCCAAACACTGCTCTCCCTAACTGTCCACCTGCACCTTAGTCTCCAACCTCTGCTCTCTGTAAGATCCTTCAGAAACCCAGTCTTCAAACTCTGCTCTTTGTAACAGTCCTTCTGCACTCAGTCTCCAACCTCTACTCTCTGTAACAGGCCTTCTGCATGCCAGTCTCCTAACTCTGCTCTCTACAAAGATATTTCGGCACCCCAGTCTCCAACCACTGCTCTCTGCGATAATCCTACTGCACCCCCGTCTCCAACCTTTGATTTCTGCAACAGTCCTTCTGCACCTCAGTCTTCAACTTCTGCTTTCTGTAAGATACTTCTGCACCCCTGTCTCTAAGCTCTGCTCCTTGCAACGATCCTTCTGCACCCCAGTCTCTAAACTCTTCTCGATAAAAAAGAACTTCTGCACCTCAGTCTTTAATCTCTGCCACTCTACAACAGTCCTTCTGCACCCCAGTCTCCAACACTGCTCTCTGCAACAGCCTTTCTGTACTGCAGTCTCCAACTTCTGCTCTCTGTAACGGTCTTTCTGCACCGCAGACTCTAATCTCTGCTTTCTGTATCAGTTTTTCTGCACCCCAGTCTCCAAATTCTGCTCTCTCTAAGAGTCCTTCTGCACCTCAGTCTCCAACATCTGCTCTCGGCAACAGTCCTTCTGCACCCCAGTCTCAAACCTCTGCTCTCTGAAACAGTGCTTCTGCCACCCCAGTCTCCAA
>NW_027525142.1:0-23381 GCF_052094955.1 Ictidomys tridecemlineatus
GGTCTGCTAGGTATAGAATCATGTCATCTGCAAATAGTGATAATTATTCTGATTATTATTCTGATTATTATTCTATTATTCTGATTTGTTCATTACACATTGTATATGCATATATCAAATTGTTATACTATACTTGATAAGTAGATACAAAGATTTTCTTTATCAAATAAATAAAGAAAAATAAAGGCTGTTAAAAAAAGAGAGAGCAGAGGTTGAATACTGGGGTGCAGAAGGACAGTTACAGAGAGCATAGGTTGGTTACTGGGGTGCAGAAGAAATGTTGCAGAGAGCAGAGGTTGGAGACTGAGGTGCAGAAGGACTATTACAGAGAGTAGAGGTTGGATTCTGGGTTTCAGAATGACTGATACACAAAGCAGAGTTTGAAGACTGGGGTGCGGAAGGACCATTACAGAGAGCAGAGTTTGGAAACTGAGGTATAGAAGGACTGTTACTTAGAGCAGAGTTTGGAGACTGGGGTGCAGAAGGACTGTTGCAGAGAATAGAGGTTGGAGACTTGGGTGCAGAAGAACCGTTGCAGAGAGGAGAGTTTTGAGACTGAGGTGCAGAGGGTTTGTTACAGAGAGCAGAGGTTGGATACTCGTGTGCAGAAGGACTGTTACAGAGGGCAGAGTTTGGAAACTGGGGTGCAGGAGGATGTTACAGAGAGCAGAGTTTGGAGACTGAGGTGCAGAAAGACTGTTACAGAGAGCAGAGGTTTGAAACTGAGGTGAAGAATGATCCTTTCAGAGAGAAGAGGTTGGAGACTGGGGTGAAGAAGGCCTGTTATAGAGAGCAGAGGTTGGAGACTGGGGTGCTGAAGGCCTGTTACAGAGAGCAGAGGATGGAGACTGGGGTGCAGAAGGACTGTTACCGATAGCAAAGTTTGTAGACTTGTGTGTTGAAGGATATTATAGAGAGCAGAGTTTGGAGACCGAGGTATAGAAGGACTTCTACACAGAGCAGAGTTTGGAGACTTGGTTGGAGAATGATTTTTGCAGAGAGCCGAGTTTTCAGACTTAGGTGCAGAAGAACTGTTGCAGAGAGCAGATGTTCGAGATTGGGGTGCAGAAGGACTCTTTCAGAGAGCAGAACTTGGAGAATGGGGTGCAGAAGGATTTTTTCAGGGAGCCGAGGTTGGAGACTGGGGTGCAGAATGATTGTTGCAGAGAGCAGAGTTTTCAGACTGAGGTGCAGAAGGACTGTTGAGAGAGCTGATGTTCGAGACTGGGGTGCATAAAGAGTTTCCAGAGAGCAGAACTTGGAGACTGGGATGGAGAAGGATTGTTGCAGGGAGCAGAGGTTGTAGACTTGGGTGCAGAAGGACTGTTATAGAGAGCAGAGGTTTTAGACTGGGGTGCAGAAGGCCTGGTACAGAGAGCAGAGCTTTGACACTGTGGTGCAGAATGATTGCTGATAGCTGGTGAGCCTCCTTCTGGACACCTTTTTTTCCGCATAGTCCATCAGGCCCTCTCTCCTCACCTTTCTCTCTTTTGGCTTTATGAGCACCAGTGACTTCCACAGTCACTCTAAGCCATGACTCCCAGGCCTATCTCCTGGGAACCTGTCCTGCAGCCTCCTGGAATCTTTTTGGGGAGACCCCGCAGGTACCCAGACTCCAGGCCCAACCTTCTTTCCTCCTTTCTTCTTCCCAGACACGTTCCTTCTCATTTTATTTTATGTTTTAATGACTGATACCACTGCCACTCAGCTAATCCACAAACCAGGTGCCCTCTGGTGTCCTCGTCACCAGGATTTTAAAGTGCTCCACCCAGGGCTCCTCTTCAGAGCTTTTCCCCAAGCTCCAAATGTCACATCTTCAGTTACCATATATTTCCTTTTAATCTAGTTTTGGCACCCGATTACTCTCCCAGATGACATGAAGGTGTTCTAACCAAAGCAAATGGACTGTAGAGAATATTATGGCTTAGAAATAAGGTATCCCCCCACCAAAAGCTCAGGGTCAGCCACATTAGCAGTGTTCAGAGGTGAAATGATTAGACTGTGAGACTTGTGACGTAATCTGTGGATCCATCCATTTTGTGGGTTAATTATCTGAAAGGCCCACTGTACTGAGAGGAGTGTGGGCAGGTGGAGTGTGGCCGGGGACATGTCCTGGGGATCTCATCTTGTCCCCTGCGAACTGTCTTTTCCCGTCCCCTCCCCCGCCCCAACCTTCTGGCTGCCATGAGCTAGGAATGCTTCCCCCCTTGTTCCCTTCCACCTCTGTGTCCCACCTCATCTCAGGCCCACAGCAATGGGTCAGCTGGCCCCAGACCAAACCTCCAAGCCAAGGGGCCAGAGTGCATCTCCCCCTCCAGGTTGTTCTGGTCAGTCCTGTGGTAACTGTGGCAACCGTGGACTAACCTAGGGAGTAGGTGTTATGAGTGGATTGGACCCACAATTAAGTTTATTAAGTTTATTTAAGAGAAATGTAAGTTTATTGATTATCTCAATAGATGCAGAAAAATCATTTAAAAAAATATAGCATCCCTACCTGTCAAAACAGTAGAAACACTAGGGACAGAAGAAACGTGGTAAAAGCATTGTAAACGCTATCTATGCTAAACAAAAGGCAGCATAATTCTAAGTGGAGAAAGGTTGAAAGCATTCACTCTAAAAACTGGAAGCAGACAGGGTGCCCCCTCTTTCACCACTTCTATTCAACTTCATCTTTGAAATTGCCAGAGCCATTGGACAAAAGAGAGAAATTAAAGGTATACAAATAGGTCAAGAAGAATTCAAATCTCACTCTTTGCTGATAGGATCATGTCATCTTCTTAAATTTTTTATTAGAGCATAATAGTTATACATAGAAGTTTGGTTGATTTGGAAATGATCCTACGTGCATGGAATCTGATTTACTCCATTCAGTCCCCACCCCCCATCTCCCTCCCCTTCCCGCCCCCATTCTCCTTTCTCTACTGATCTTTCTTTGGGTCATTTATCTGTTAATTTCTGACTGGTGCTTTCTTCATATACATACAGGTGCAGTCCCCTGTGGTAGACTTCCTTGTGCACATACATGATCTGCATAAAGACCTTTCACATTCTCTCCCTTCACAAACCTCTACGCCCTTTCATTCTCCTTCTACTCCACTGATCTTCCCTGTATACTTAAGATAGCCAGTCCAACCCCACTTTATCCGCTGGCCCTGATAATTTCAGCATTCTACAGGAATAGTTAACTTCTGCCTTTCTGAACACAGAGATCAAGATTGATGTAAAATTAGAAAAACTCTACATTGGAAAACACTGAAGGCAACACCGACTGCTTCTGCAGATGATGACTCTGCTTTGTAAATTTTTTTCTTAACATTTGCAATGAAAATGAACTTCTCCAAAAATCCTATGTTTACATAAAAGGACAACAGGAGACAGAGATTACTGAGACAGTGAGAAATGACTTCACACCATGATGAGGTCGAATAGCTTTCTGTTGGCTTCTAGCAATTCTCTGGTTACTCCCACCCACCATCACAGCTGCAAATGTGTGCAGCTCCATGGGTCTGATTCCCTGAGACCAGTCCCACAGGTTATCAGTCTCCAGGCTGCTTTTCATTCGATATTATTTGCCATGTTGCTGCAGATTAACAAGCCTGTTTGGGGTGCTCTCAGTCCATTTTCATCATGGTCTCTTTTTCTCTGTTTTGTAGCTATGACAACATTGGAAATGAGCAATCAATCATTTGTCACTGAATTCATCTTCTTGGGATTATCCAGCCACTCCAACCTACAGGGATGTTTTTTTTTGCTCATTCTGGTCATTTACCTGACCACTCTCCTGGAAAACATGCTCATAATAGTGGCCACCAGGGTTAGTCCTGCTCTCCACAATCCAATGTACTTTTTCCTCAGCAATTTGAGCTTCTTGGACATCTGCTACACATCCACCACCCTCCCAGTACTTCTGGTGAACTTCTTCTGGGAGAAGAAGGCCATTTCTTATGAGGGCTGCATTTCCCAGATCTTTTTCTTGGTGACAAGTGCTGGCACAGAAGGCGTCTTACTGGCTGTGTTGCCAGTATGACTGCTGTGTGGCCACCTGTCGATATTCTCAGTACCCACTCATCATGAGTGTGAAGGTCTGTGTTGGCCTGGTGACTGGGTCCTGGCTGTGTGGGCTGGTGAATTTGGTCACACACACGGTGCTGGCCATCACACTCACTCTGGGTGGGCCCCACCAGATCAGCCACTTTCTCTGTGACACCCCATTTCTCCTGAAGCTCTCCTGCTCAGACACCTCTGTCAATGAGTCTGCGCTCCACGTTCTCAGTGGCACCATGGGCCTGAGCCCCTGCCTCTTCACTGCAGGCTCCTACGCACTCATCATGGCGGCCATCCTGGGGATTTCCTTTCCCCAGGGCAGAAGGAAGGCCTTCTCAACCTGTGCATCCCTTCTCACTGTCGTGGTGGTCTTCTATGGAACAGCCAACTTCCACTATGACAGGCCCAGAGAAGGCTGGACAAGGACACCCTGGTCTCTGTGCTCTTCTGTGTGGTGACCCATATGTTGAAGCCCATCATTCACAGCCTGAGAAGCAACGAGGTCCAGAGTGCCCTGAAGAAGCTTGCTGGGAGACAGACTGTATTGTCAGATTATAACTAGATGATGGTTTCATTCTAGGAAATGTCTTAGTTGTAGAAATATGTGAACTCTTCAGCAGCAATTACAAGAGTGCTCTCTCCATACACAGTGTCTCATGACCACTGTGGTGACCCTCCAACCAGAAGAAGCACACTGTGCAGAGTATGTGACACATTGTGACCTCACCTGGGTTCTCTAATCTACAGGTATTTCAGAATATTTTTATTACTTTTCTCTCCAAAAAAGCTTATACCCAAAGCAGTCAATCACCTTTCCCCCAATATTGCAGTTCTTGCCAACACTAGTGAATGTGAAGTGCTATGTGCAATGTGACTTTGACTTGCATTTACCTAATGGATCTTGATTCTAAGTTTTAAATAAACACCATTTCTGTGTTTCTCCTTCACATGTGGAAAGACCCATGTATACACTCGAGTTTCTGTGGATATTTTTAATGAAGTAGTACCATATACACCTTTTGGATCTGACTCCTTTCACTTAGGATGTTTGCAATTTTCAGTTATATTGTAGCTTGTATTAGTATTTTAGTTTATTCCTCCTTATTGTGACTGATTTCCATCTTATGAAAATGCCACATTTCTTTGTTCATTTCCCACTGGATAGTAATTTTTACTTTGTGTCTGTGGGGTGTCGTACTGCAGATTGAACCAGGAGCCTCCTGCACACTAAACAATGTTCTACCACTAAGCCAAAGCCCAACCCTTTTAAAAATTTTGTTTTGAAAAAGGGTCTTGCAAATTTGCCCAGGTTGTCCCTGAATTTGTGATCCTCCTGCCTCAGCTTCTTGAGTAGCTAGATTACAGTCCTTCCTGGTCATTTTTACTTTTTGACTAATATGAATAAGATTCGTATATATATTATGAACATTATATATAATATGAACATTATATGAACATTCATGTACAAATTATTGGTGGACAACTTTTTTATTTATCTTGAGTTTGTAAGTAGGAGTGGAAGAGTTGGATCGTTAACTCCATATTTAACTTTTTGAAGAAGTTCCAGATCATTTTCAGACCAGTGGAACCAGCTTACCTTATTATTAAGAGTGGTGAATAAAGCTTCTGATTTCCTCACTCCCTTAACAACACATCATTATCATTCCTTTTATTGTGACGACCCTGGAATGTGTGAAGTGCTTCATCAAATGTGCTTTAGCTTTGCCTTTCCCTGATGGCTAATCATTCTAAGATCTTTTAGGAGTACTGTTAATCTGTCTCTCCTAAGCATGAGGAAAACCCTATTGTATTATGGGAAATTTTAAGTTTTAGAGACTTACCTCTTTATCTAATACTTTTATTTTTATTTTTGTGCAGTAAAATACTACATGACTTTCAAGCTCTTTGTCTTTTCTCCATCTGTGCCCGAAAGAGCTGTTTGATGACACTTTTTTTTCCCCTTCTTTGAAACTCCATAGCAAACAATTTCTTCACCAGGTCATGAGCGTCAGCAGGATCATAAAATTAAGGGCCACGAAGTCATACAGGGTTTGGTAAGGGATCAGCCCTTAGCAGAGGTGGATCAGCTGAAGATAGTGGGGATGCTTTTAATATTGTGGCTTCTGATATCTGTCCATCTGGCAAAGTATGTAACATGAAGGAAAAACTTCATATGCCGTGCGAAATCCATCCCAATAAGTGTACACCCACCCTGACCCCTTCTCTCCCTAGTGGGAAGGGAAGGCAGCCTTGAGTTTTCAGC
This sequence comes from Ictidomys tridecemlineatus, assembly GCF_052094955.1. Lineage (NCBI taxonomy): Eukaryota > Metazoa > Chordata > Mammalia > Rodentia > Sciuridae > Ictidomys > Ictidomys tridecemlineatus. The sequence goes on from NW_027525142.1 coordinate 6,308, forward strand.
CACCCACAACTTTTTAGCAGAAATCTCACTCTGAACTTCGCTCACCCACATCCCAGAAGAGAGAGGACGCTGATCTTTTCACTGCATGCTGGGAACAGGTCATTGCCAAGACATTCATGAATCCAACAGCGAATTAACTGCTCTCCATTGTTGCAGTTGAACTCAAGCCGTTGCCCTTGAGTTGTGTTTGCCCACTGAGGAGTCCCAGAGCAGCTGCAGAGGAAAGGCTCGATGAATATCTTCAACAGGTCAGCCCCAGACCTCTATAAATGTCCATCACAGGAAAATGAATTGTGAGAGATCAGAGGATTTTGACTCCTTCATGAGGCCACAGATATGCGACAGGCAACTTTCAGAATAACAGGTCCGTTTTGTGGTGAATGGAGACCAACAGCCAGTTCTACCAAGAGCTTTCTTTGCAGCCCAGGTGCTAGTATGGAGAGCAGCAAGGGCCACACCAAAACCAGAAATCTACGACTCTCTGTGAGAGTTGCTGGTAAGTAGTTTATTTATCATCACAATTTTCAAAAACACTATCCCAGAATCAGGATATACCTACACCTTAAAAACATATTAAAGAATATTGTACATATATAGGGACACATTCCCATTATGATACAATATTGCATAACAATAGACCTACCAAAATATCTGTTTAAGTAAAAATCATTATTGTAGAAGAAGTTATGTTTAGAAATGTATTCATTCACTAACTAGGGGTTTTCTTCTTTATCTTACAACACATGGATGCTTGGGGAGGGGAGTTGCAAGCAATTTATTAACTGTAATAAATTCCTGAAGCTTGTGACTAATCTACTTCATACACAACCCCCCTCCTTAAGAAATATTATATTTTTTTTTTGGCTTTTTTTTTTATTGGTTGTTCAAAACATTACAAAGCTATTGACATATCATGTTTCATACATTAGATTCAAGTTGGTTATGAACTCCCATTTTTACCCCAAATACAGATTGCAGAATCACATCTGTTACATATCCACATTTTTTATATTATATTTTATATTATATTTTTATATTATATTTTTTATATTATATTTTGGGGTCACTCATAAGTGACTTCATTCTCGGTCACCTGACTTTGAGATGACTGATTGGGTAAGAGAATGCAGAGCTGCTTGTTCTGTGAAAACTGAGCCAATGGTCTCCATAAGGGATATGTTTAGGAGACAGGAGACACTGAGTTCCTCAGGAGCCGCTGGGCTATGCTGCCTCACATATGCCTACAGAGGCTTTATTTTTCTCAGCAAGATATCTGCACCAGAACCACTGAACAGAAATGTCCTCTCGCCTATGTCAAATCTCTTTTAGATCTTTTAGGTCCCACACAGTACCATCTTTAAAGAATCTTTTAAAAACTCGGCTCCATGGATGTACTTGACAGACCTTCTTAGTTCTTCAAACCTTTACTGAGTGTACATTTACACAAGGTGTTGCCCTAGTGTTTAGAACACAATTGAGAGGCCCAACTAGGACATGGAGGAGTGCATATTCAAGATGGAAAGAGGGGCTTTGACAAGTATTAAGTGCTCCATTCCCAGAGCTGCCCAAGCAAACACTAAGGAAAAATAATGAAATTTGTAGAATACATAGAATTGTTACCAAGTTTCCTGCACATATTGAATTCATCTTCCCATTAGATTGTAAGTTGGTTGAAGGACAGTGTTGGAGACCAGCTCCAACAGGGGGTCTCAGGAGACGAACAGATGGTGAGGAGTCGGCAAAAGAGGGGGTGAAGAAACAACACAGACACCAAAGTGAAGGTGTTGATCCCAATCTTTACTTGTGAAGTTGATCATATATACTTTTCATTTTGGCAGGCTTACAGTACTTTGTGGTTACAAAACAGGAATCATTATTCAAACTAAACAAAATATTACATAGCTACAATTAGAATAGACGAATGTATCTTGGCTTATGCATAAGCAAGCATTTGTAATTTTAGTTCGAGTTTTGCTGTGAGCTGTTTCTGCTTAGTTAACTTTTAATAATAGTTACAAATGTCACAAACTATTGGCCTATACCTTGACTATTCTTTCTTGACTTACTGACTGGAACCAGTGCCATGGTTACAGCAAGTAGTTGATTTGTTATTACTTGTAATCAAACAAAAGTAAGAGCACAAACCATTGTGCACAGTAACAAGAACATGTTGCTCAGTACTAAGCACTAATCTATCTTCTTAACATTAATTTTCCTTCTCTAGATTTTAATTTAACTTCTCAAAAACTTCCAATACAGGGAGTTTTTCTTTAGACATTAACAATTTACCCTCCACAGCTGAATCATGGCATTTAGAGCAAACAGATCTATGCTTTAGAAGTAGTTGCATTAATTGGGAAAGTCATGATTTTTCCTTTATACTTAATGGTCATATGAGAAATCAAAACTATACTTATTAAAGGAATACAAAAACAAATCAGCCCATTCTCAGAAACATACTGCGCTCCTCAAGAGGATGGACGCCTTGCACCATTCACCTCAGTAGGGCCTTGCCATTGCCTGAGTCAGGGGAAGGGCGCAGCAGGACAGGGATCAGATCTTATCCTCTTTGGGTTTCTTAGTAGATCTGGCTTAGGACTAAATTAGACCGTGTATAGGAACAAAATTGGTTTGAATTGAAACTAACCACTACCAAGAAAAGAAATTTTAAAATCCTAAATGGAAAAGAGAATTTTTTATTTTGAAGAATTTTATAACTAGAAGGCTCTGACATAACATAAAAGGTAATAATTTGTCTTCCCTTTCCCCTTTATGCTAGAAGAAGCACAGGTGAAATAAAAAGAACTGAAAGAGCTGGCACAGTGGTGCAGGCCTGTAACCCAGCAGCTCAGGAGGCTGAGGCAGGAGGATAGTGAGTTCAAAGAAACCCTCAGCAAACACAAGGCACCAAGAAACTCAGGGAGACCCTGTCTCTAAATAAAATATAAAATAGGGCTGGGGATGTGGCTCAGTGGTCAAGCCCCTGAGATCAATCTCAGGTAACTGCCCCCCTACACCCCAGCCCCCAAAAAACAGAACTGAAAGAGATGTTAAATTCTGAATTGAGTGCTGAATCTCCAAGACAGGAGGGAGGCTTTTTCCTGGCGAATTTGTTAAGATTTTAAACCTACCAGTTAGGGGTAAGGGCATCCCTGCATGTTAGGTGAAAGAGCCCAGCCTCCCCCAAAGTGTGTCCTTGGACCAGCATCACTGGGAACACTTGGAACTCACTGACTGAGGCCAACTTTTCTGCACAATGCCCTCTGATCTTTCCCTCGGCTCTAAGCACCCACACCACATGGAAGGATATGAGGACAACTCTGGGCCAGGCCAGATAGCTCATAGACTTAACAGTAATAAATTCACATTGCCACAAGCACCTGAAATCATTCAGATATTTTTTTCTGTATAAATTGACCTTGTACTGTGTGTGTGTGTGTGTGTGTGTGTGTGTGTGTGTGTGTGTGTGTGTTTTAAGCAATTTACTGGGCAACATGAAAATTGGATTTAAAAATTTTAATCATTGCTTGTGCTATTGAGATCAAATAGGAATCATTGTTTCCCTGATGTGCATAAGTGTTTTAATGATCTCGTTTTGGTCATGCCCATTTTTTTTTTTTTGTTTGAGAAAATGAATCCTTAAGTTTAGTCAGCAAAACATTTCATTTATTGCAAAAGCAAGAAAAAAAAGTTGTTCTTTTAAGACTCTAGACTTATTTATTTTATTTTGTTTATATATAGATTTTAAAATTATTTGTGCTTAACTGAAGCACCGACTTTCTATTGAAATTTAAATACTTTAAGCTTCTTAAGGCCCTGAGATTTGGAATTTTAATGAAAGCTGTGTTGGCCTATTAATCATGTGCAATGAATTATTAGAACCAAAGACAAGAATGTCTGGGCATTGAAGATAATAAGACAGTTTACTAATATATGGTATTATGATCAGGTAACAAAGTATCACTACAAATAATAGTTATTACATGATAAATTTTTTGAGTCAATATCTTTTTTGTTTCTTAAATCATAATTGTTAATACATATTAAATGTACAAATTAATGTACATTATGCAAATTAAAGGGATTCATTGATGTTTCCCTACTTGCATTAATATATTGTGCATTAATTTCAATTTTTTTTCTGTAAAATGGCGATAATAGGTTATCTTATAGGTTGTTGTGTAAACCAAATAAGTTAATGCATGTAAAAGACTTTTAGGCATTTAATAAGTATTAGGTATTTTTATCTAATGTGTGTCTCTATTCTTTACTCAATTTGAAAAATCCTGATTGGATTCAGGTATGTAAAAATTCATCTTTTCAAAGAAATTCACTGAGTTTTGATAGAATGGATTATCCGAAATAAAATCTAATTTTTACAGAAAACATGCCACTTTTAAACTACATTAAACAAGGTTTTTAAAGTCAGGCATTTATGTGTATTGAAGCAATCTAAGAAGACTCACACTCAAATTATTTTTCTATGAAATATGCCCTAGATGATTATGATGATTATGGTTATTATTATTGCAGAGCAGAGGGTTTACTATTAAGTTGATCTAATTCCTATGCTGCATTATATAAATTCTAAGGAGCAAGTACATATTGTGTCACAAAGTGTCATTCATGAGTTATGATTGTTAATAATGGATTCTAATGGTGACCATGATGATGATTCAATCTAACGCCCTACATTAATAAAGAGCATAGAGGATAAGGAAAATTGTTTGGGTATCATCCTTCACCCTACCCCACACCCGTGACCTACAAGAAATTAGCCAGTAAAACCAAGGAGAAACTTATATGTAGATAAAATTATATAAACATACATTGGGAGATTTTTTTAATGCCCCATGAAATTGTCCCTCCTGAACTGACCTTTATATTTAAGACCTTTACAATAGCAGTATGCACAACTTCAGAGATTGTATTTTTAAATCCCTGAACATTTACGTTTAGTTTTCCCTTTTACACATCCACAGACCATGTACCAATTTCCCATAGTAAAATCTGCTGGAACTGCCTTCTATGTGGAATTTTATTTCTTTTTCTGAAAACATCTAGATATCTACCTATAAAAGAGATGGTCATATTGATCTTTTTGATACGGGGAGTTAAAAGAAAGTACATGTCACTGATTTCTAAATGACTTGAAGTTCATCCAGGTAGTTGATAGAGAAAACAGAGAACGTAAGAAATGTCAAGTACATGTAGCTTCCAGCTCCATTTCAAAGTTGATTTATTGTAAATCAATCCTAATAAGGTAACCTCTTGTTTAGGGAAATTATTTAGAGAAAGTGATACCTACAACTGACCTAGATAGTGTTGTGTTTTTAGTCATTTCTGGATAAACTTATACTACAATTTTCGTGAACACCAAGTATCACAAGAATCCCTACTTTCTTTATTTCCTTCTCTACTTTCTCTATTCCCCTGGGGGATTTCATATTCACCCTTAGCTGTAACAGTTGCCTTCAAGACAATGACTCCCAAATCCACACCTGCAGTTCTAGGCTGTCTGTGAAGGGCATTTCCACGTGATTATCCCACAGATAACTCACATTCAACATTACTCAAATCAAATCCACAAAAGCCTCCTCTACATCTTCTATTCCTCACATATTCCTGTTTTCCTGAGTGATCCCACTAGCTAGCCAGCCTGCCAAAACTGATTTGTTGTCTTTACTGTGTCCTCTTCAACTAGGACTTTAAAGTTCTCCATATCCTTCTCCATTAGGGCTTCAGAGATTTTCTCCCACCTTCAACACAGCACGTCTTCAGATACAGACCACTTCATTTTGATCTTGTTTTAGCACTCAGATCACTCTTTTGAACTAAACAGGTGTGTCTAAAATCTGGGGAACCAGGTTTCACAGTTATCGACCCCTGCTCCTTGGACTCACACGCACAATTCCATGAGTGGGTCTATCTGCGTGTTCCAGACCTAGAGATCTGATGATTTTCTAAAACCCAGTCTATCTCCCTCCAGATTTCCCTGTTTTCAGTCTGCACTCACCTGAAAGAGATTTATGGTCCCTTATTGTTGATACTCTGCAATCATTGATGTCCATGCTCATACCCTAGCCTGGCTTCCAGAGACACACCTGGGCTCTCTGGTGGCCCATGGCATGGTGGGGGGTGGAACGTTTTCCGAGGTTTCTATTGCCAAGTACCTTGCTTAGAAATCAGGCATGACACAGCTTCATAGAGCCTAGCCCCGTCCCAATAAGCTGATACCCTGCCACCTCCCCTAAAGTAGCAGGCTCCTCAGAATGACCCAGGGTTTGACAGCATCCATTGGTACTATCCCACCAGCCCCTGAAGCCTAGCTGGAGTCTCCATAGAAACAGGGTACATCTCTATGGAAATGGGCTTCCTCCTCCCGCCCCAGTTTGATGCAGCTCTCAGAGAAGCTCAATAATGAGGGTCTTTCCATTTATAGCAATTAAGATAATCAAGTGTTCTGAGCTTGCTGAGCCTTAGATGGCAGATTCCTGCTATATTCTTTGAGATTTCTGCCATCAAGGTTGCCTGAGATGCCAACTTGCCATCCCACTAACTATATGACAGTGTTCTCAGTCAAGACCAATCCCACAATCAATCACACACACACACACACACACACACACACACACACATGCACACGCCCGTTTATCATGGTGAGCAAGGCTTTGTATCTGTGATACAGACCGAATGCACCCACCAATCACATTCACTGCTTCAAACAGATCGTGATCAGGAAACAACTGATGTCACTTGTAAAATGTGATATGTCCTGGACTATCACTGTGGTAAAAAAGAAGTAGAGAAATGCAAAAAATGGGAGAAAATACTTAACCTCTTAGAGACCTAAAAAAATATTTAGATGTGGTTCCAACCAATCCTGAATTAAAAATCATCTTGAAAAAATGCTTTCACTTCTATTTATAAATTTACTTACTTACTTACTTACTTACTTACTGCAGTACTGGGATTGACCCCAGTGGCACTCTACCATGAACCTATATCCCCAGCCCTTTCAATTATTTGGGGCGCGGGGCCTTGCAGAGTTTCAAATTTATGATCCTCCTGCCTTAGTCTCTCAAGTACCTGGGATTAATGGCAGGTACTATTCTTCCCAATTAATTACTTATTTTTAAAATAAGGCTATTTTTAAAAATTGAACTACAATTCGTACTCAAAGAATGCACAGATCTAAAGTGTACAGGTTTATAATACTTTACATATATATGAACTACCAAAAATCAGGATATAAAACATTTCCATCACTTTAAAAAATTCCTTCATGCTTCAACTGATATCACCCCTGAGCTCCAAAAAAAAAAAAAAAAGACAACCATTATTACTTGACCATTATAGTTGTTTTGCTAATTTTTGAACTTTATTTAAAGGAAACATACAGTATATATTTTGTATCTGGCTTATTTCACCAAGAAATTTTTTTTTAGATTGGTCAATGTTATTAATGTTCCAGTATTTGTGTTTCTAAAGTAACTGAATTATTCCACTGCATGATAAACCGTGATTTGTCTTCTGTCCTTCTGCTGAAGGCATAATATTTGTTTGAGTTACTATGAATTTTTACACAAGAATTTTTGTGAACTGTGCATTAATTTCCTTGGAAATATGCTATTAATGTGATTGTTTTTAATAGAATAACTACATATTTAACTTAATTAGAAATTACTAAATATTTTTGAAAAGTAAGTGTATAGACTTCAAATTTCACCTTGAGTATCTATCAAAATAGCTAGAAAGCATGTTGTTTCATCATTTTAATAACCAAAAAGAGCAGAAGAAAATGCAAATTAATGACTTTCTTTGACTTTATTAGGGGTGAAGATTATAAGGCAAACAACTAACCGAAGTCTGGAAAGAGATAAGCAACCAAAATAATCCAGGCATTTTTTTAACTATGGGAGAACCCACTAGATACATAGGAGTTTATTTATAAAAAAAAACTCAAATAAAAAATAGTTAATGGAATGCTAAAGACTAAGTATAGACTGGTTTAAGGTCATAAAGACCCAGAGGGCTATAGACATAAGATGTTTGTATTTTTTCTATTTCTCCATGGATTCCACCAAATGATCCCAGGAAGATAGGGAAGTATTCTGAGAAAGTGTCTTTAACGGTATCATTTCTTGGATAGGTGAAGGGACAAAGAGCAGCAACAGCAGCCAAAACTCCTCCCAGACCCATTTCCTGATTTTTTGCATAGAACAAAAGCTGTAGTCTTCATTGGCAAGAGTAACAGAAACTGTTTCATTAGGACACTCAAAGGAAAACCTTTGTAGCTATGGAAAGGAACAGGCCGAAATTTCTAACGTCGGGAGGAATAAGAACTAGGCTCAGCCATATTGCTAGAAAGTGGGTCACTGTGAAGGTCATATCCCTGTGACTGAGTTTACAGTACCTAAGGCAGGGCTTCCTGGAAACATCAGAAATCCCTTCTCTGTTTCCCACTAGTCCACTAATATGAATTGACTGAAAATAACAGTAGAATACAGCTGAGAATTCTTCAAGAAATAGATTATCTCTGGAGAACAGCGAAAATAGAATACACAAAAGCAAGCAGGGAACAATATTAACAAACTGAACTCAGCCATATAGAATAAGGATAACATTACAGTCAATTGAGATCAATCCCAGAATGCAAGGCTGGTTCAATATTCAATAATTCAATCAACCGAATTTCCATATTTACAGACTAAATAAGAAAAAAATATATATTATTTTAATAGGTGCAGAGAAAATAAGAAAATTCAATATCTATTTATGATAAAAACTATAACTAAATAAAACTAGGGGCAAAGTCCAGTGTTAGAGTGCATGCTTAGTATGCATAAGGCACTGAATTCAAAACCCAGCACACATACACCAAAAAAAAAAAAACTACTAGTAAAAAATGGATAGACATTTTCTAACTTGATAAAAGGCATTGAGTAAATGTAATGTGCCAGACAAATAGCTTATATTATCTCAAAACTTTTTTCAGCAGTTGTGAAATAGACATCATTAATATCCTAAGCAAAGAACAAACTGAGGAATAGAGATGAGCTGACTTTTTTACAGACAACATCTAGTAAACAACAGATGGATTTCAATCTATATCTATCTGGACCAAGAGCCTACTGTTTTACTATAATATTATTCATTTAAGATTGAAAAAGAAACAGAAATTTTAGTTCAAAACAATGGATCACGGATTAGCATGGGTAACATGATAGAAAATCAGTAATTGTATCAATCATTTTTTTTTCAGGAAATGTAATGTTTGGTGAGGTACATCTTATAATACAAAAGAAGAAAAATTCCTAAGTATAGATCCTTGGTCAAAATTTCTTGTATCTTATAAAACTTAAAAAAATAAAAGTTTTAACTGAAGAAAATAGATCAATGTATTTAAAAGCAGGTGACTTCTAATTTTACTTTTAAGAAATAATCAGAGATGATCACAGATACATATGTATGAAAGCTTCTATGCCAATATTTATGATAGTAATTGGAATGGAAGGTTTCTATGTTCAATAAAAAGGGAGATATTAACTTAATTTCATGTTAGGAAAGTAACATTACAAGGCAAACAACTAAATAGAGTACAACAATATTGGGAAATTTTGCTTTGGATATTTTAAAGATAGATAGAGGTAGAATGGAATGAATGCAAAGAGAGCTTTGATTTTGTGACCTGTTCTATTCTTCTGAATAACTTTCTGCATTTTCTTCATTTTTCCACAATGAAAACTTATTACTTGAAATAACAGACATACAAAAAATAATTCATCACAGTGAAGCAAAGTGTTAGGAGGGAGATACTGGAGATTCAAAGATACACATGGGTTGATAGCTGGTTGTGCATTTTGACCAAGTCTCCATTTATTCTTACAAAAGAGCACCCATGCAAAAGTCTGTGAGAAGTTATGCTCTCTCTAAAGTCACTCCTATACATCTCTTTCCAGAGTCCAGGCATCTCTGTATACAATATTATTTGCCATGTTGCTGCACATTAACAAGCCTGTTTGGGGTGCTCTCAGACCATTCTCGTCATGGTCTCTTTTTTTCTGTTCTGTAGCTATGATACCATTGGAAATGAGCAATCAATCATTTGTCACTGAATTCATATTCTTGAAATTTTCCAACCACTCCAACCTACAGGGCTGGTTCTTTCTGCTCTTTCTGGTCATTTACCTGACCACTCTCCTTGGGAACATTCTCATAATAGTGGCCACCAGGGTCAGTCCTGCTCTCCACACTCCAATGTACATTTTCCTAAGCAATTTGAGCTTCTTGGATGTCTGTTACACATCCACCACCCTCCCAGTACTGCTGGTGAACTTCTTTTGGGAGAAGAAGGCCATTTCTTATGAGGGCTGCGTATCCCAGATCTTCTTCTTGGTGACAAGATCTGGCACAGAAGGCGTCTTACTGGCTGTGTTGCCAGTATGACTGCTGTGTGGCCACCTGTCGTCCTCCTCAGTACCAAGTCATCATCAGTGTGAAGGTCTGTGTTGGCCTGGTGACTGGGTCCTGGCTGTGTGGGCTGGTGAATTTGGTCACACACACGGTGCTGGCCATCACACTCACTCTGTGTGGGCCCCAGCAGTTCAGCCACTTTCTCTGTGACACCCCATTGCTCCTGAAGCTCTTCTGCTAAGACACATTTTTCAACGAGTCTGCACTCCACGTTGTCAGTGCCACCATGGGCCTGAGCCCCTGCCTCTTCACTGCAGGCTCCTATTCACTCACCATGGCGGCCATCCTGGGGATTCCCTCTGCCCAGGGCAGGAGAAAGGCCTTCTCTACCTGTGCGTCCCCCCTCACTCTCGTGGTGGTCTTCTATGGAACAGCCAACTTCCACTATGTCAGGCCCAGAGAAAGCTGGACATGGACACCTTGGTCTCTGTGCCCTTCTGTGTGGTGAGCCCATTGTTGAGCCCCGTCATTCACAGCCTGAGAAGGAACGAGGTCCAGTGTGCCCTGAGGAAGCTGGCTGGAGGGTATGCATCCCTTTGCACGATCAAAGTCTAGACCAATCTTCAAACTGGAGTATACAGTCATCTGAAAAAAGATGCCTCCCAGGGACTTGTAGGCCCCTGGTTAGAGAGTCTGTATCTTGAGCTTCAACTCCAACTCCTGCTTTTAAAATCTCTGAGACTCCTTACTTTCCTCTTTTTTCACAATCACCGTTTTTCCACTTTCAGGTTCAAGTGTGTCGACACCTTGTGTGGGTTTTCAGCACCATCTCTGTCCTTCTGTGTTCTCCCCACACCAGAGGGACAGAAAGTACGAGAACCTCGTTTCCCACACTCCCCTTCCTGCAGGCCTCCATTTTAGGAGGTTCTGTCAAAATCAGCCAATCTCTAGGCAGAGAGGAAGTAAGAAAAGGAAGAAATTGGGTTCTCTTGGATCCCATAGCAGCAGCAGCAAACCAGCCCTGTAGAGGCAGGAACTAATCTCCTTGGTGCCAGGAGCTGTGGGTGCAGGCTCTTAGACAGCTGTTCCTGAATGTGGGTCACAGTAGGGTGGAATGAGTGTCTCTTTCAGGGAAGTTAGGGATTTCATATATGGGGTGGTGTCACTTGCCCCATTTTTCTTTTTTCTTCCAGATCTCCCAACCATTTTATAACTTTTTTCTGTGTCAACTTTCTCTACCCTAAGACATCAAGAGTCATTCTTCATCTCTACCTGACCATTGTGGCACTGACCACAATAGTGGTTTACATCAGAGATGGTTCTAGATAACAGATCTGAGGAGGTAGGTTGGATGTCTGACCTGAGGGAATTGAATATGTTGATGATGTCACAGCCCATAGAAAAGGAGACCTGATAATTCCTGGTGTGCAATGACCCAACAGAGACTTTAAGTTACCGTGGCCTGAAATCAAATGTCTATGGAAAACTGAGCTTTGAAATAACACAATCGACCTTCATGGTGGGAATGAACATTACAACATGACTACAGACTGCTGTTACTGACTGGAGTGGGAGACTTACAGAAAGAAAATGATAGGTTCAAGCAGTATATTCCTCCTTCAAGTCAGGTTCAGATCATCAGAAATATTTTCTCTCTGGAAAGTGATAAAGGTTAATATCAGAATAAAACATCCAATTCTCCAAATTGCAGAAGTACAAAAAAAATTATAAAAATTTCTCCAGGTCTCTCTTATGTCAATTAGGACATCAATGGGGGAATGATGGAGACTCTGTTAATTAGAATGGCAAAATACCAGTGGAATTAGACAAATCTCAGAGCCTTGAACCCTGAAATCTCCATTAACCCTCTTTGCTGTCAGAAGCAGCCCCTCCTCCCCCGAGGAAACTAGCTTTCCCTAATTTGAAGACCCTATGGTGACTCTACCTGGGCAGTTGTCTTTTTTGTTTTTTAAGAGAGAGTGAGAGAGGAGAGGGGAGGAGAAAAGAGGGGGAGAGAGAGAGAGAGAGAGAGAGAGAGAGAGAGAGAGAGAAAGAGAGAGAGAGAGAATTTTTAATATTCATTTTCTAGTTCTCGGCGGACAAAACATCTTTGTTGGTATGTGGTGCTGAGGATCGAACCCGGGCCGTACGCGTGCCAGGCAAGCGCACTACTGCTTGAGCCACATCCTCAGCCCAATTGTCTTTAAGATGCTCATCCATCATCCCACATTGACACCAGATCCTAGAAAGCCTCAGGTAAGAGTATAAAATATAGCCCAGGAGAGTATAAGGGTCACACCAAAACAAAAGGTAAATATTTTACTGTATTTTGTTAATAGGAGCCTTAAGAATATATAAGAAAATTTGTTTGAGTCTTCTAGACCAAAGTAGTCAGGACATATTGCTGGATCATCTTGAATGCAGTCACAGGGATGTAATCACCAGAAATGTTAGGGCCAAGGATTTTCCTGAGCCATGGGGAGTGGCTATTAGACTCTCTTTGGTTGATGGACTGAAATCTGGACTCAGTGTTTGCTTCATTTAAATGAACAATATGATCCTGGAATAATGAAGAGGATGGTGATCAGAAATAAATGAGGTGTTGGATGGCATGTTATGTGACCCCTTCCCTAGCCTCACAGCTGGATCTGGAGGAGGGCCTGGAGCACCAGCCTTCTCCAAGTCCTCGTGGACATGGGTTCAGAAGGCAGCACCAGATCCTTGTGAAACCCGCAGCCGCTGTCCTTGGCAGCCTGGGAAGACATTAACAGATGGCATCGTTGAAACGGGCTCCCTGATTTCAGTGAGAATAAGGGAACCCTGAAGTAGAAGAGGCTATGTGGTGGAGCAGTGATCAGATCATTCGAATCTGTAGAGATTTTTGACAGTGGTAAATGATCATGGTATTTATAGATGGGAAAAAATGGGCACCCTCCTAGAATATCGCCTGTCCCATATAATGTGAAACTCTTCTTTTCACACTTCATTGGTGCATTGTAGTGGTCCATAATGGTGGGATTTGCTGACACATATTTGAACATGCACACAAAATAACCGTGAAGATTGGCCAATATCATTCCAATATTTCCCTTTTCCTCACCTCCTCCACTGGTGCCTTGAATCTACTGATCTTTCTTCAACTTTCATGATGAGACTCCCTTCCCAACATTCCTTCCTTTTCCCCCTCTAGTTTTAACAGAGGAAACACATACGGCCCTTAACTTTCTGAGTTGCTTATTTCCCTTAAAGTTCTAAAGATCCATCCATCTTCCAGCATGACATAATTTCGTTCTTCTTTATGGCTGAATGAAATTCCAGTGTGCATATACCAGATGTTCTTTATTCATTCGTCCACTGATGTCACCTGGGCTGGTTCATGGGCATGTATGTGTCATTATAGTATAATGACTTCGATCCGCTGTGATAAATACCAAGCAGAGGTAGAGCTGGGTCGCAGATTTTCCATGGCTACTTCTGAGGAGACTCCATCCCGATTTCCGAGGTGGTTGTGCTGATTTACATGTCCACCAACAGGGTGAGAGTGCTCCTTTCTCTCCAAATCTCTCCTTGTCACACTCGTTTCTGTTTGTATTCTTGGTGGTTGCTTTTGTCACTGAAGTGAGATGAAATCTCAGTGTAGTCTTGACTTGCAAGTATTTTCATATATTTTTTGGCCACTCACATATTTTCTTCTAAGACGTGTCTTTTTAGTTCATTTAGTTTCCCATTTGGTAATTGGGTTATTTGATAATTGGGTTATTTAATAATTGTGGGTTTGATGTTAAGTTTTTTGAGTTCTTTATTAATATTCTGAATATTCATCCTTTTTTAGAAGAGCACCTCATAAAGATTTTCTCCCTTTCCGTAGGTTATCTCTATATATTCTAATTGACTCCTTTGCTGTGCAGAACCTTGTTAATTTGATGCCATCCTATTAGCTAACTTTTGGTATTATCTCCTGAGCTTTGGCATCCTATTGAGAAAGACATTGCCTCTGCCTGTAGGTTGGAGTATTGACTTTGATTTTTCCTACAAACTGCATAATCCTAGTCTAGTGCCTGGGTCTTTAATGCATTTTGAGTTGATTTTTAGCAGGGTGAACGATAGTTCAAGTCTCCTTCTTCTGCATTTTGACAGGGGTGTAGAAGGACTCTTTCCGAGAGTAGATGTTAAAGGCTGGGGTGCAGAAGAACTGTTGCAGAGAGCAGAAGTTGGAGACTGAGGTGCAGAAGGACTGTTACAAAAAGCAGAGTTTGGAGACTGAGGTGCACAAGGATCGTTGCAGAGAGCAGAGTTTTCAGACTGAGGTGCAGGAGAACTGTTGCAGAGAGCAGATGTTTGAAACTGGGGTTCAGAATGACTGTTGCAAAGAGCAGAGGTTGAAGACTGGGGTAAAGTAGGATCGTTGCAGAGAGCAGAGGTTGGAGACTGGTGTGTAGAAGGACTGTTACAGAGAGCAGAGTTTGGCGACTTCGTTGCAGAAGGATCTTACAGAAAGCAGATTTTGGAGACTGAGGTGCAGAAGGACTGTAACAGAGAGCAAAGTTTGGAGACTGCGGTACAGAAGGACTGTTACAGAGAGTAGAGGTTGGAAATTGGGGAGCAGAAAGACTGTTTCAGAGAACAGTTGTTGGAGACAGGGTTGCAGCAGGACCGTTGAAGAAAGCAGAGGTTGGAGACTGGGTTGGAGAAGGAATGATACAAAGAGCAGAGTTTGGATACTGGAGTGCAGAAGGACCTTACAGAGAACAAAGGTTGGAGACTGGGGTGCAGAAGGAGTGTTAAGGAGAGGAGACATTGGAGACTGGGGTGAGAAGGATCGTTGCAGAGAGCAGAGGTTGGAAACTGGGGTGCAAAAAAACTGTTACAGAGAGCAGAGTTTGAAGAGTGAGGTCCAGAAGGATCGTTGAAGACAGCAGAAGTTGGAGACGGAGTTGCAGAAGAATCGTTACAGAGAGAAGAGGTGGAGACTGGGCTACAGAAGGATCCTTACAGAGAGCAGAGGTGGGAGACTCTGGTGCAGAAGGACTGTTACAGAGAGAAAAGATTAAAGACTGGGGTGCAGAAGGAATTTTGCAGAAAGTAGAGGTTGGAGACTGGGGTGCAGAAGGATTGTTGGAGAGAGCAGAGTTTGGAGACTGAGATGCAGAAGGACTGTTACACAGAGTAGACGATGAAGATTGGGGTGAAGAATTATGATACAGAAAGCTGAGGTGGGAGCCTTGGGTGCAGAAGGACCGTTAAAGGGAGCAGAGTTTGGAGATTGGCGTGCAGATGGACTGTTTCAGAGAGCAGAGTTTGGAGACTGGGGTGCAGAATGCCTGCTACAGAGAGCAGAGGTTGGAGACTGGGATGCAGAAGGACTGTTATAGATAGCAGACTTTTGAGGCTGGGTTGCAGAAGGACTGTTAGAGCAGGGTTTTGAGGCTGGGTTGCAGAAGGATCTTACAGAGAGCAGAGGTTGGTGACTGAGGTGCAGGACGACTGTTACAGAGAGCAGTGGTTGGAGACTGGAATGCAGAAGGATCGTGCAGAGAATAGAGGTTTAAGCCTGAGGTGCAGAAGGACTTTTACAGAGAGCAGAAGATGGAGACTGAGGTGCAGAAGGACTGTTACAGAAACAAACGTTGGAAATTGACGTTCACAGGGACCGTTACAGAGAGCAGAGTTTGGAGACTGCGGTATACAAAGACTGTAACAGAGAGAAGAGGTTGGAGAATATGGTGCAGAAAAACTGTTACAGAGAGCAGAGGTTGGAGACTGGGGTGCAGAAGGATTGTTACAGAAAGCAGAGGTTTAAGACTGGGGAGTAGAAGGACTGTTGCAGAGAGAAGAGGTTGGAAACTTGGGTGCAGAAGGACTGTTGCAGAGAGCAGAATTTGGAGATTGAGGTGTATAAGGACTATTACAGAGAGCAGAGTTTGGAGACTGGTGTGCAGAAAGAAAGTTGCAGATAGCAGAGGTTGGAAACTGGGGTGAAGAAGGACTGTTTCAGGCAGCAGGTGTTGGAGACGTGGGTGCAGAAGGACTTTTGCAGAGAGTAGAATTTTGAGACTTAGGTGCAGAAGACTGTTGCAGATAGCAGAGGCTCAAGACTGGGGTGCAGAATGCCTGATACAGAAAGCAGAGATTGGAGAAATGGGTGAAGAAGGACCGTTACAGAGAGCAGAAGTTGGAGATTGCAGTACAGAAGGACTGTTACAGAGAGCAGATTTTAAATACTGGGGTGAAGAAGTATTGTTGCAGAGAGTAGAGGTTGCAGAGTGAGGGTCATATGGACTGTTATAGAGAGCAGAGTTTGGCGACCGTGGTGCAGAAGCACTGATACAGAAAGCAGAGTTTGGAGACTGGGGTGAAGAAGCACCCTTACAGAGAACAGTGCTTGAAGACTGCGGTACAGAAGAACTGTTGTTGAGAATAAGGATGGAGACTGGGGTGCAGAGGGACCATTGCAGAGAGCAGAGGTTGAAGACTGGGGTGCAGAAGGAATGTTACAGAGAGCAGAATTTGGAAACTGGGGAAGAGAAGTATCTTCCAGAGAGCAGAGTTTGGAGACTGGGTTGTAGAGAGACTGTTGCAGAGCAGACGTTGGAGTCTGGGGTGCAGAAGGATCGTTGCAGAGATCAGATTATGGAGACTGGGGTATAAAATGACTCTT
>NW_027525143.1:0-23370 GCF_052094955.1 Ictidomys tridecemlineatus
TGTTGATCCCAATCTTTACTTGTGAAGTTGATCATATATACTTTTAATTTTGGCAGGCTTACAGTACTTTGTGGTTACAAAACAGGAATCATTATTCAAACAAAACAAAATATTACGTAGCTACAGTTAGAATAGTAGAATGTATCTTGGCTTATGCATAAGCAAGCATTTGTACTTTCAGTTCGCGTTTTGCTTTGAGCAGTTTCTGCTTAGTTAACTTTTAATAATAGTTACAAATGTCCCAAACTATTGGCCTATACCTTGACTATTCTTTCTTGACTTACTGACTGGAACCGGTGCCATGGTTACGGCAAGGGATTGACTTGTTATTACTTTTAATCAAACAGAAGTAAGAGCACAAACCATTGTGCACAGGAACAAGAACAAGTTGCCCAGTACTAAGCACTAATCTATCTTCTTAACATTAATTTTTCTTCTCTAGATTTTAATTTAATTTCTCAAAAACTTCCTTGACAGGAATATAGGGAGTTTTTCATTAGACATTAACAATTTACACTCCACAGCTGAATCATTGCATTTAGAGCAAACAGATCTATGCTTTAGAAGTAGTTGCATTAATTGGGAAAGTCATGATTTTTCCTTCATACTTAATGGTCATATGAGAAATCGCAACTATACTTATTAAAGGAATACAAAAACAAATCAGCCCATTCCCAGAAACATACTGCGCTCCTCCAGAGGATGGACGCCTTGCGCCATCCACCTCAGTAGGGCCTTGCCATTGCCTGAGTCAGGGGAGGGGCACAGCAGGTTGCAGTAACCGTTTTCATTTTGAGGTTTCACTCTGTTTTCTCCCATAGGGATACATGTATATGGAACTCTAAATCAAACACGATTTTTGCTAGCTCTTTGAAACTTGACCCAATAAAGCAGTTTCAAGTTCTATCTCTATGGTTTGTTTGCTGTTGATGTAGCCCTAAGCAGAGACTGGCGAGAATCACTTTCATGGAAAGGGGTTGCCAAGCTTCCAAAAAACTACGAGTTGCCTGAAATCTCAGCAAACACTTTTTCACCCAATCTTGATGATACTTTCAGGAAATGATCAGTACACCAATCCCACTTGGCTCACCAAATTTCGTTCTTCTAGGTAAAACCGTTCGTTTTCAGTATCCGTTTTCGTTTTGAGGTTTCACTCTGTTTTCTCCTATATGGATACATGTATTTGGAACTCTATTTCAAACAAGTTTTGTGCTTGCTCTTTGAAACTTGACCCAATAAAGCAGTTTCAAGTTCTATCTCTATGGTTTGTTTGCTGTTGATGTAGCACTAAGCAGACACTGGCGAGAATCACTTTCATGAAAAGGGGTTGCCAAGCTTCCAAAAAACTATGAGTTGCCTGAAATCTCAGCAAACACTTTTTCACCCAATCTTGATGATACTTTCAGGGAATGATCAGTACACCAATCCCACTTGGCTCAATAAATTTCGTTCTTCTAGGTTAAACTGTTCGTTTGCAGTAACCGTTTTCATTTTGAGGTTTTACACTGTTTTCTCCGATACGGATACATGTTTTTGGAACTCTAAATCAAACACGGTTTTGCTAGCTCTTTAAAACTTGACACAATAAAGCAGTTTCAAGTTCTCTCTCAGTGGTTTGTTTGCTGTTGATGTAGCCCTAAGCAGAGACTGGCGAGAATCACTTTCATGGAAAGGTGTTGACAAACTTCCAAAAAACTACGAGTTTCCTGAAAACTCAGCAAACACTTTTTCACCCAATCTTGATGATACTTTCAGGGAATGATCAGTACACCAATCCCACTTGGCTCACCAAATTTCGTTCTTCTACGCTAAACCGTTCGTTTGCAGTAACCGTTTTCATTTTGAGGTTTCACTCTGTTTTCTCCTATACGGATACATGTATTTGGAACTCTAAATCAAACACGGTTTTTGCTACCTCTTTGAAACTTGACCCAATAAAGCAGTTTCAAGTTCTATCTCGGTGGTTTGTTTGCTGTTGAGGTATCCCTAAGCAGAGACTCGCGAGAATAACTTTCATCGAAAGGGGTTGCCAAGCTTCCAAAAAACTACGAGTTGCCTGAAATCTCAGCAACCACTTTTTCACCCAATCTTGATGATTCTTTCAGGGAATGATCAGTACACCAATCCCACTTGGGTCACCAAATTTCGTTCTTCTAGGTTAAACCGTTCGTTTGCAGTAACCGTTTTCATTTTGAGGTTTCACTCTGTTTTCTCCTATACGTGTACATGTATTTGGAAATCTAAATCAAACACGGTTTGTGCTAGCTCTTTGAAACTTGACCCAATAAAGCAGTTTCAAGTTCTATCTCAATGGTTTTTTGCTGTTAATGTAGCCCTAAGCAGAGACTGGCGAGAATCACTTTCATGGAAAGGGATTGCCAAGCTTCCAGAAAACTACGAGTTGCCTGAAATCTCAGCAAACACTTTTTCACCCAATCGTCCTGATACTTTCAGGGTTAGATCAGTACACCAATTCCACTTGGCTCACCAAATTTCGTTTCTCTAGGTTAAACCGTTCGTTTGCAGTAACCGTTTTCATTTTGAGGTTTCACTCTGTTTTCTCCTATACGGATACATGTATTTGGAACTCTAAATCAAACACGGTTTGTGCTAGCTTTTTGAAAGTTGACCCAATAAAGCAGTTTCAAGTTCTATCTCTATGGTTTGTTGGCTGTTGATGTAGCCCTAAGAAGAGACTGGCGAGAATCACTTTCATGGAAAGGGGTTGCCAAGCTTCCAAAAAACAACGAGTTTGCCTGACATCTAAGCAAACACTTTTTAACCCAATCTTGATGATACTTTCAGGGAATGATCAGTACACCAATCCCACTTGGCTCTCCAAATTCGTTCTTCTAGGTTAAATCGTTCGTTTGCAGTAACCGTTTTCGTTTTGAAGTTTCACTCTGTTTTCTCCTATACGGATACATGTATTTGGAACTCTATTTCAAACACGGTTTGTGCTTGCTCTTTGAAACTTGACCCAATAAAGCAGTTTCAAGTTCTATCTCTATGGTTTGTTTGCTGTTGATGTAGCCCTAAGCAGAGACTGGCGAGAATCACTTTCATGGAAAGGGGTTGCCAAGGTTCCAAAAAACTATGAGTTGCCTTATATCTAAGCAAACACTTTTTCACCCAATCTTGATGATACTTTCAGGGAATGATCAGTACACCAATCTCACTTGGCTCACCAAATTTCATTTTTTTAGGTTAAACCGTTCGTTTGCAGTAACAGTTTTCATTTTGAGGTTTCACTCTGTTTTCTCCTATACAGATGCATGTATTTGGAACTCTAAATCAAACACGGTTTGTGCTAGCTCTTTGAAACTTGACCCAATAAAGCAGTTTCAAGTTCTATCTCAGTGGTTTTTTTGCTGTTCATGTAGCCCCAAGCAGAAACTGGCGAGAATCACTTTTCATGGAAAGGGGTTGACAAGCTTCCAAAAAACTACGAGTTGCCTGAAATCTCAGTAAACACTTTTTCACCCAATCTTGATGATACTTTCAGGGAATGATCAGAACACCAATCCCACTTGGCTCACGAAATTTCATTCTTCTAGGTTAAACCGTTCGTTTGCAGTAACCGTTTACATTTTGAGGTTTCACTCTGTTTTCTCCTATACGGATACATGTATTTGGAACTCTAAATCAAGCACGGTTTGTGCTAGCTCTTTGAAACTTGACCCAATAAAGCAGTTTCAAGTTCTATCTCTATGGTTTGTTTGCTGTTGATGTAGCCCTAAGCAGAGACTGCCGAGAATCACTTTCATGGAAAGGGCCTGCCAAGCTTCCAAAAAACTACTAGTTGCCTGAAATCTCAGCACACACTTTTTCACCCAATCTTGATGAAACTTTCAGGTAATGAACAGTACAC
Organism: Ictidomys tridecemlineatus; assembly: GCF_052094955.1. Lineage (NCBI taxonomy): Eukaryota > Metazoa > Chordata > Mammalia > Rodentia > Sciuridae > Ictidomys > Ictidomys tridecemlineatus. The sequence goes on from NW_027525143.1 coordinate 3,872, forward strand.
CAATCCCACTTGGCTCGCCAAATTTCGTTCTTCTAGGTGAAACCGTTCGTTGGCAGTATCCGGTTTCATTTTGAGGTTTCACTCTGTTTTCTCCTATAGGGATACATGTATTTGGAACTCTAAATCAAACACGGTTTGTGCTAGCTCTTTGAAACTTGACCCAATAAAGCAGTTTCAAGTTCTATCTCTATGGTTTGTTTGCTGTTGATGTAGCCCTAAGCAGAGACTGGCGAGAATCACTTTCATGGAAAGGGGTTGCCAAGCTTCCAAAAAACCAGGAGTTGCCTGAAATCTCAGCAAACACTTTTTCACCCAATCTTGATGATACTTTCAGGGAATTATCTGTACACCAATCCCACTTGCCTCACCACATTTAGTTCTTCTAGGTTAAACCGTTCATTTGCAGTAACCGTTTTCATTTTGAGGTTTCACTCTGTTTTCTCCTATACGGATACAGGTATTTGGAACTCTCAATCAAACACGGTTTGTGCTAGCTCTTTGAAACTTGACCCAATAAAGCAGTTTCAAGTTCTATCTCTATGGTTTGTTTTGCTGTTGATGTAGCCCTAAGCAGAGACTGGCGAGAATCACTTTCATAGAAAAAGGTTGCCAAGCTTCCAAAAAAATTCGAGTTGCCTGAAATCTCAGCAAACACTTTTTCACCCAATCTTGATGATACTTTCAGGGAATGTTCAGTACAACAATTACACTTGGCTCACCAAATTTCGTTCTTCTAGGTTAAACCGTTCGTTTGCAGTAACCGTTTTCATTTTGAGGTTTCACTCTGTTTTCTCCTCTATGGATACATGTATTTGGAACTCTCAATCAAACACGGTTTGTGCTAGTTTCTTTGAAACTTGAGCCAATAAAGCAGTTTCAAGTTCTATCTCTATGGTTTGTTTGCTGTTGATGTAGCCCTAAGCAGAGATTGGCGAGAATCACTTTCATGGAAAGGATTTGCCAAGCTTCCAAAAAACTACGAGTTGCTTGAAATCTCAGCAAACACTTTTTTTCCCTATCTTGATGATACTTTCAGGGAATGAGCAGTACACCAATCCCTCTTGGCTCACCAAATTTCGTTCTTCGAGGTAAAACGGTTCGTTTGCAATAATCGTTTTCATGTTCAGGTTTCACTCTGTTTTCTCCTATACGGATACATGTATTTGGAACTGTAAATCAAACATGGTTTGTGCTAGCTTTTTGAAACTTGACCCAATAAAGGAGTTTCAAGTTCTATCTCAATGGTTTTTTGCTGTTAATGTAGCCCTAAGCAGAGACTGGCCTGAATCACTTTCATGGAAAGGGATTTGCCAAGCTTCCAGAAAACTACGAGTTGCCTGAAATCTCAGCAAACACGTTTTCACCCAATCGTCCTGATACTTTCAGGGTTAGATCAGTACACCAATTCCACTTGACTCACTAAATTTCGTTTCTCTAGGTTAAACCGTTCGTTTGCAGTAACCGTTTTCATTTTGAGGTTTCACTCTGTTTTCTCCTATATGGATACATGTATTTGGAACTCTAAATCAAACACGGTCTGTGCTAGCTCTTTGAAACTTGACCCAATAAAGCAGTTTCAAGTTCTATCTCTATGGTTTGTTTGCTGTTGATGTAGCCCTAAGCAGAGACTGGCGAGAATCACTTTCATGGAAAGGGGTTGCCAAGCTTCCAAAAAACTTCGAGTTGCCTGAAATCTCAGCAAACACTTTTTCACCCAATCTTGATGATACTTTCAGGGAATGATCAGTACACGAATCCCACTTGGCTCACCAAATTTCGTTCTTCTAGGTTAAACCGTTCGTTTGCAGTAACCGTTTTCATTACCGGTTTCACTCTGTTTTCTCCTATACGGATACATGTATTTGGAACTCTGAATGAAACACGGTTTGTGCTAGCTCTTTGAAACTTGACCCAATAAAGCAGTTTCAAGTTCTTTCTCTATGGTTTGTTTGCTGTTGATGTAGCACTAAGCAGAGACTGGCGAGAATCACTTTCACGGAAAGGGGTTGCCAAGCTTCCAAAAAACTACGAGTTACCTGAAATCTCAGCAAACACTTTTTCACCCAATCTTGATGATACTTTCAGGGAATGATCAGTACACCAATCCAACTTGGCTCACCAAATTTCGTTCTTCTAGATAAAACTGTTCGTTTGCAGTAACCGTTTTCTTTTTGAGGTTTCACTCTGTTTTCTCCTATACGAATACATGTATTTGGAACTCTGAATGAAACACGGTATGTGCTAGCTCTTTGAAACTTGACCCAATAAAGCAGTTTCAAGTTCTATCTCTATGGTTTTTTTGCTGTTGATGTAGCACTAAGCAGAGACTGGCGAGAATCACTTTCACGGAAAGGGGTTGCCAAGCTTCCAAAAAACTACGAGTTGCCTGAAATCTCAGCAAACACTTTTTCACCCAATCTTGATGATACTTTCAGGGAATGATCAGTACACCAATCCCACTTGGCTCACCAAATTTCGTTCTTCTAGGTTAAACCGTTCGTTTGCAGTAACCGTTTTCATTTTGAGGTTTCACTCTGTTTTCTCCTATACGGATACATGTATTTAGAACTTTAAATCAAATACGGTTTGTGCTAGCTCTTTGAAACTTGACCCAATAAAGCAGTTTCAAGTTCTATCTCTATGGTTTGTTTGCTGTTCATGTAGCCCTAAGCAGAGATTGGCGAGAATCCCTTTAATGAAACGGGGTTGCCAAGCTTCCAAAAAACTTCGAGTTGCCTGAAATCTCAGCAAACACTTTTTCACCCAATCTTGATGATACTTTCAGGGAATGAGCAGTACACCAATCCCACTTGGCTCACCAAATTTCGTTCTTCGAGGTTAAACCGTTCGTTTGCAGTAACCGTTTTCATTTTGAGGTTTCACTCTGTTTTCTCCTATACAAATACATGTATATGGAACTCTAAATCAAACACGGTTTGTGCTGGCTCTTGGAAACTTGACCCAATAAAGCACTTTCAAGTTCTATCTCTATGGTTTTTTTCCTGTTGATGTAGACCTAAGCAGAGACTGGCGAGAATCACTTTCATGGAAAGGGGTTGCCAAGCTTCCAAAAAACTACGAGTTGCCTGAAATCTCATCAACCACTTTTTCACCCAATCGTGATGATAGTTTCAGGGAATTATCAGTACACCAATCCCACTTGTCTCACCAAATTTCGTTCTTCTATCTTAAACCGTTCGTTTGCAGTAACCGTTTATATTTTGAGGTTTCACTCTGTTTTCTGCTATACAGATACATGTATTTGGAACTCTAAAACAAACACGGTTTTTGCTAGCTCTCTGAAACTTGACCCAATAAAGCAGTTTAAAGTTCTATCTCTATGGTTTGTTTGCTGTTGATGTAGCCCTAAGCAGAGACTGGCGAGAATCACTTTCATGGAAAGGGGTTGCCAAGCTTCCAAAAAACTACGAGTTGCCTGAAATCTCAGAAAATACTTTTTCACCCAATATTGATGATACTTTCAGGAAATGAGCAGTACACCAATCCCACTTGGCTCACCAATTTTCGTTCTTTTAGGTTAAACCGTTCGTTTGCAGTAACCGTTTTCATTTTGAGGTTTCACTCTGTTTTCTCCTATATGGATACATGTATTTGGAACTCTAAATCAAACACGGTTTGTGCTAGCTCTTTAAAACTTGACCCAATAAAGCAGTTTCAAGTTCTGTCTAAGTGGTTTGTTTGCTGTTGATGTAGCCCTAAGCAGAGACTGGCGAGAATCACTTTCATGGAAAGGGGTTGCCAAGCTTCCAAAAAACTAAGAGTTGCCTGAAATCTCAGCAAAAACTTTTTCACCCAATCTTTATGATACTTTCAAGGAATGATCAGTACACCAATCCCACTTGGCTCACCAAATTTCGTTTTTCTTGGTTAAACCGTTCGTTTGCAGTAACCGTTTTCATTTTGAGGTTTCTCTCTGTTTTCTCCTATATGGATACATGTATTTGGAACTCTAAATCAAACACGGTTTGTGCTAGGCTCTTTGAAACTTGACCCAATAAAGCAGTTTCAAGTTCTATCTCAGTGGTTTGTTTGCTGTTGATGTAGCCCTAAGCAGAGACTGGCGAGAATCACTTTCATGGAAAGGGGTTGCCAAGCTTCCAAAAAACTACGAGTTTCCTTAAATCTCAGCAAACACTTTTTCACCCAATCTTGATGATACTTTAAGGGAATGATCAGTACACCAATCCCACTGGGCTCTCCAAATTTCTTTCTTCTACATTAAACCGTTTGTTTGCAGTACCCGTTTTCATTTTTAGGTTTCACTCTGTTTTTTCCTCTACGCATACATGTATTTGGAACTCTAAATCAAACACGGTTTGTGCTAGCTCTTTGAAACTTGACCCAATACACAGTTTCAAGTTCTGTCTCTATGGTTTGTTTGCTGTTGATGGAGCCCTAAGCAGAGACTGGCGAGAATCACTCTCATGGTAAGGGGTTGCAAAGCTTCCAAAAAATTACGAGTTGCCTGAAATCTCAGCAAACACTTTTTCACCCAATCTTGATGATACTTTCAGGGAATGATCAGTACACCAATCCCACTTGGCTCACCAAATTTCGTTATTCTAGGTTAAACCCTTCGTTTGCAGTAACCGATTTCATTTTGAGGTTTCCTCTGTTTTCTCCTATACGGATACATGTATTTGGAACTCTAAATCAAACACGGCTTGTGGTTGCTCTTTGAAACTTTACCCAATAAAGCAGTTTCAAGTTCTGTCTCTATGGTTTGTTTGCTGTTGATGTAGCCCTAAGCAGAGACTGGCGAGAACCACTTTCATGGAAAGGGGTTGCCAAGCTTCCAAAAAACTACGAGTTGCCTGAAATCTCATCAACCACTTTTTCACCCAATCGTGATGATAGTTTCAGGGAATTATCAGTACACCAATCCCACTTGTCTCACCAAATTTCGTTCTTCTATCTTAAACCGTTCGTTTGCAGTAACCGTTTATATTTTGAGGTTTCACTCTGTTTTCTGCTATACAGATACATGTATTTGGAACTCTAAAACAAACACGGTTTTTGCTAGCTCTCTGAAACTTGACCCAATAAAGCAGTTTCAAGTTCTATCTCTATGGTTTGTTTGCTGTCGATGTAGCCCTAAGCAGAGACTGGCGAGAATCACTTTCATGGAAAGGGGTTGCCAAGCTTCCAAAAAACTACGAGTTGCCTGAAATCTCAGAAAATACTTTTTCACCCAATATTGATGATACTTTCAGGAAATGATCAGTACACCAATCCCACTTGGCTCACCAATTTTCGTTCTTTTAGGTTAAACCGTTCGTTTGCAGTAACCGTTTTCATTTTGAGGTTTCACTCTGTTTTCTCCTATATGGATACATGTATTTGGAACTCTAAATCAAACACGGTTTGTGCTAGCTCTTTAAAACTTGACCCAATAAAGCAGTTTCAAGTTCTGTCTAAGTGGTTTGTTTGCTGTTGATGTAGCCCTAAGCAGAGACTGGCGAGAAATCACTTTCATGGAAAGGGGTTGCCAAGCTTCCAAAAAACTAAGAGTTGCCTGAAATCTCAGCAAAAACTTTTTCACCCAATCTTTATGATACTTTCAAGGAATGATCAGTACACCAATCCCACTTGGCTCACCAAATTTCGTTTTTCTTGGTTAAACCGTTCGTTTGCAGTAACCGTTTTCATTTTGAGGTTTCTCTCTGTTTTCTCCTATATGGATACATGTATTTGGAACTCTAAATCAAACACGGTTTGTGCTAGCTCTTTGAAACTTGACCCAATAAAGCAGTTTCAAGTTCTATCTCAGTGGTTTGTTTGCTGTTGATGTAGCCCTAAGCAGAGACTGGCGAGAATCACTTTCATGGAAAGGGGTTGCCAAGCTTCCAAAAAACTACGAGTTTCCTTAAATCTCAGCAAACACTTTTTCACCCAATCTTGATGATACTTTCAGGGAATGATCAGTACACCAATCCCACTGGGCTCTCCAAATTTCTTTCTTCTACATTAAACCGTTTGTTTGCAGTACCCGTTTTCATTTTTAGGTTTCACTCTGTTTTTTCCTCTACGCATACATGTATTTGGAACTCTAAATCAAACACGGTTTGTGCTAGCTCTTTGAAACTTGACCCAATACACAGTTTCAAGTTCTGTCTCTATGGTTTGTTTGCTGTTGATGGAGCCCTAAGCAGAGACTGGCGAGAATCACTCTCATGGTAAGGGGTTGCAAAGCTTCCAAAAAATTACGAGTTGCCTGAAATCTCAGCAAACACTTTTTCACCCAATCTTGATGATACTTTCAGGGAATGATCAGTACACCAATCCCACTTGGCTCACCAAATTTCGTTCTTCTAGGTTAAACCCTTCGTTTGCAGTAACCGATTTCATTTTGAGGTTTCCTCTGTTTTCTCCTATACGGATACATGTATTTGGAACTCTAAATCAAACACGGCTTGTGGTTGCTCTTTGAAACTTTACCCAATAAAGCAGTTTCAAGTTCTGTCTCTATGGTTTGTTTGCTGTTGATGTAGCCCTAAGCAGAGACTGGCGAGAACCACTTTCATGGAAAGGGGTTGCCAAGCTTCCAAAAAACTACGAGTTGCCTGAAATCTCATCAACCACTTTTTCACCCAATCGTGATGATAGTTTCAGGGAATTATCAGTACACCAATCCCACTTGTCTCACCAAATTTCGTTCTTCTATCTTAAACCGTTCGTTTGCAGTAACCGTTTATATTTTGAGGTTTCACTCTGTTTTCTGCTATACAGATACATGTATTTGGAACTCTAAAACAAACACGGTTTTTGCTAGCTCTCTGAAACTTGACCCAATAAAGCAGTTTAAAGTTCTATCTCTATGGTTTGTTTGCTGTTGATGTAGCCCTAAGCAGAGACTGGCGAGAATCACTTTCATGGAAAGGGGTTGCCAAGCTTCCAAAAAACTACGAGTTGCCTGAAATCTCAGAAAATACTTTTTCACCCAATATTGATGATACTTTCAGGAAATGATCAGTACACCAATCCCACTTGGCTCACCAATTTTCGTTCTTTTAGGTTAAACCGTTCGTTTGCAGTAACCGTTTTCATTTTGAGGTTTCACTCTGTTTTCTCCTATATGGATACATGTATTTGGAACTCTAAATCAAACACGGTTTGTGCTAGCTCTTTAAAACTTGACCCAATAAAGCAGTTTCAAGTTCTGTCTAAGTGGTTTGTTTGCTGTTGATGTAGCCCTAAGCAGAGACTGGCGAGAATCACTTTCATGGAAAGGGGTTGCCAACCTTCCAAAAAACTAAGAGTTGCCTGAAATCTCAGCAAAAACTTTTTCACCCAATCTTTATGATAACTTTCAAGGAATGATCAGTACACCAATCCCACTTGGCTCACCAAATTTCGTTTTTCTTGGTTAAACCGTTCGTTTGTAGTAACCGTTTTCATTTTGAGGTTTCTCTCTGTTTTCTCCTATATGGATACATGTATTTGGAACTCTAAATCAAACACGGTTTGTGCTAGCTCTTTGAAACTTGACCCAATAAAGCAGTTTCAAGTTCTATCTCAGTGGTTTGTTTGCTGTTGATGTAGCCCTAAGCAGAGACTGGCGAGAATCACTTTCATGGAAAGGGGTTGCCAAGCTTCCAAAAAACTACGAGTTTCCTTAAATCTCAGCAAACACTTTTTCACCCAATCTTGATGATACTTTCAGGGAATGATCAGTACACCAATCCCACTGGGCTCTCCAAATTTCTTTCTTCTACATTAAACCGTTTGTTTGCAGTACCCGTTTTCATTTTTAGGTTTCACTCTGTTTTTTTCCTCTACGCATACATGTATTTGGAACTCTAAATCAAACACGGTTTGTGCTAGCTCTTTGAAACTTGACCCAATACACAGTTTCAAGTTCTGTCTCTATGGTTTGTTTGCTGTTGATGGAGCCCTAAGCAGAGACTGGCGAGAATCACTCTCATGGTAAGGGGTTGCAAAGCTTCCAAAAAATTACGAGTTGCCTGAAATCTCAGCAAACACTTTTTCACCCAATCTTGATGATACTTTCAGGGAATGATCAGTACACCAATCCCACTTGGCTCACCAAATTTCGTTCTTCTAGGTTAAACACTTCGTTTGCAGTAACCGATTTCATTTTGAGGTTTCCTCTGTTTTCTCCTATACGGATACATGTATTTGGAACTCTAAATCAAAACACGGCTTGTGGTTGCTCTTTGAAACTTTACCCAATAAAGCAGTTTCAAGTTCTGTCTCTATGGTTTGTTTGCTGTTGATGTAGCCCTAAGCAGAGACTGGCGAGAACCACTTTCATGGAAAGGGGTTGCCAAGCTTCCAAAAATCTACGAGTTGCCTGAAATCTCAGCAAACACTTTTTCACCCAATCGTCCTGATACTTTCAGGGAATGATGAGTACACCAATCCCACTTGGCTCACCAAATTTTGTTCTTGTAGGTTAAACCGTTCGTTTGCAGTAACCGTTTTCATTTTGAGGTTACACTCTGTTTTCTCCTATATGGATACATGTACTTGAAACTCTAAATCAAACACGGTTTGTGCTAGCTCTTTGACACTTGACCCAATAAAGCAGTTTCAAGTTCTGTCTCTATGGTTTGTTTGCTGTTGATGGAGCCCTAAGTAGAGACTGGCGAAAATCACTTTCATAGAAAGGGGTTGCCAAGCTTCCAAAAAACTACGAGTTGCTTGAAATCTCAGCACACACTTTTTCACCCAATCTTGATAAGCCTTTCAGGAAATTATCAGTACACCAATCCCACTTGGCTCACCAAATTCCGTTCTTCTAGGTTAAACGGTTCGTTTGCAGTAACTGTTTTCATTTTGAGGTTACACTCTGTTTTCTCCTATACAGATACATGTATTTGGAACTCTAAATCAAACACGGTTTGTGCTAGCTCTTTTAAACCTGACCCAATAAAGCAGTTTCAAGTTCTGTCTCTATGGTTTGTTTGCTGTTGATGGAGCCCTAAGCAGAGACTTGTGAGAATCACTTTCATGGAAAGGGGTTGCCAAGCTTCCAAAAAACTACGAGTTGCCTGAAATCTCAGCAAACACTTTTTCACCCAATCTTGATGATACTTTCAGGGAATGATCAGTACACCAATTTCACTTGGCTCACCAAATTTCGTTCTTCTACGTTAAACCGTTCGTTTGCAGTAACCATTTTCATTTTGAGGTTTCACTCTGTTTTCTCCTATAAGGATACATGTATTTGGAACTCTAAATCAAACACGGTTATTGCTAGCTTTTGACACTTGACCCAATAAAGCAGTTTCAAGTTCTGTCTCTATGGTTTGTTTGCTGTTGATGGAGCCCTAAGTAGAGACTGGCAAGAATCACTTTCATGAAAAGGGGTTTCCAAGCTTCCAAAAAACTACGAGTTGCCTGAAATCTCAGCAAACACTTTTTCACCTAATCTTGATGATACTTTCAGGGAATGATCAGTACACCAATCCCACTTGGCTCACCAAATTTCGTTCTTCTAGGTTAAACCTTTCGTTTGCAGTAACCGATTGCATTTTGAGGTTTCCTCTGTTTTCTCCTATATGGATACATGTATTTGGAACTCTAAATCAAACACGGCTTGTGCTAGCTCTTTGAAACTTGACCCAATAAAGAAGTTTTAAGTTCTATCTCTATGGTTTGTTTGCTGTTGATGGAGCCCTAAGCAGAGACTGGCGAGAATTATTTCATGGAAAGGGGTTGCCAAGCTTCCAAAAAAATTCGAGTTGCCTGAAATCTCAGCAAACACTTTTTCACTCAATCTTGATGATTCTTTCAGGGAATGATCAGTACACCAATCCCACTGAGCTCACCAAATTTCTTTCTTCTACGTTAAACCGTTCGTTTGCAGTACCCGTTTTCATTTTTAGGTTTCACTCTGTTTTTTCCTTTACGCATACATGTATTTGGAACTCTAAATCAAACACGGTTTGTGCTAGCTCTTTGAAAGTTGACCCAATACACAGTTTCAAGTTCTGTCTCTATGGTTTGTTTGCTGTTTTTGGAGCCCTAAGCAGAGAATGGCGAGAATCACTCTCATGGTAAGGGGTTGCCAAGCTTCTAAAAAACTACGAGTTTCCTGAAATGTCAGCAAACACTTTTTCACCCAATCTTGATGATACTTTCAGGGAATGATCAGTACACCAATCCCACTTGGCTCACCAAATTTCGTTCTTCTAGGTTAAACCGTTCGTTTGCAGAAACCGTTTTCATTTTGAGGTTTCACTCTGTTTTCTCTTATATGGATACATGTGTTTGGAACTCTAAATCAAACACGGTTTGTGCTAGCTCTTTAAAACCTGACCCAATAAAGCAGTTTCAAGTTCTGTCTCTATGGTTTGTTTGTTGTTGATGGAGCCCTAAGCAGAGAATGGCGAGAATCACTTTCATGGAAAGGGGTTGCCAAGCTTCCACAAAACTACGAGTTGCCTGAAATCTCAGCAACAACTTTTTTACCCAATCATGATGATACTTTCAGGGAATGATCAGTACACCAATCCCACTTGGCTCACCAAATTTCGTTCTTCTAGGTTAAACCGTTCGTTTGCAGAAACCGTTTTCATTTTGAGGTTTCACTCTGTTTTCTCCTATACGGATACATGTATTTGGAACTCTAAATCAAACACGGTTTGTGCTAGCTCTTTGCAACTTGACTTAATAAAGCAGTTTCAACTTCTGTCTCTATGGTTTGTTTGCCGTTGATGGAGCCCTAAGCAGAGACTGGCGAGAATCACTTTCATGGAAAGGGGTTGCCAAGCTTCCAAAAAACTACGAGTTGCCTGAAATCTCTGCAAACACTTTTTCACCCAATCTTGATGATACTTTCAGGGAATGATCAGTACACCAATCCCACTTGGCTCAAAAAGTTTTTTTCTTCTAAGTTAAACCGTTCGTTTGCAGTAACCGTTTTCATTTTGAGGTTTCACTCTTTTTTCTTCTATACGGATACATGTATTTGGAACTCTAAATCAAACACGGTTTGTGCTAGCTCCTGAAACTTGACCCAATAAACCAGTTTCAAGTTCTGTGTATATGGTTTGTTTGCTGTTGATGGAGCCCTAAGTAGAGTCTGGCAAGAATCACGTTCATGAAAAGGGGTTGCCAAGCTTCCAAAAATCTACGAGTTGCTTGAAATCTCAGAAAACACTTTTTCACCCAATCTTGATGATACTTTCAGGGAATGATCAGTACACCAATCCCACTTGGCTCACCAAATTTCGTTCCTCTAGGTTAAACCGTTCGTTTGCAGTAACCGTTTTAATTTTGAGGTTTCACTCTGTTTTCTCCTATATGGATACATGTATTTGAAACTCTAAATCAAACACGATTTGTGCTAGCTCTTTGACACTTGACCCAATAAAGCAGTTTCAAGTTCTGTCTCTATGGTTTGTTTGCTGTTGATGGAGCCCTAAGTAGAGACTGGCGAGAATCACTTTCATAAAAAGGGCTTGCCAAGCTTCCAAAAAACTACGAGTTGCTTGAAATCTCAGCAAACACGTTTTCACCCAATCTTGATGATACTTTCAGGGAATGATCAGTACACCAATCCCACTTGGCTGACCAAATTTCGTTCTTCTAGGTTAAACCGTTCGTTTCCAGTAACCGTTTTCATTTTGAGGTTTCACTCTGTTTTCTCCTAAAAGGATACATGTATTTGGAACTCTAAATCAATACAGTTTGTGCTAGCTCTTTGAAACTTGACCCAATAAAGCAGTTTCAAGTTATTTATCTATGGTTTGTTTGCTGTTGATGGAACCCTAAGCAGAGACTGGCGAGAATCACTTTCATAGAAAGGGGTTGCCAAGCTTCCAAAAAACTACGAGTTGCTTGAAATCTCTGCAAACACTTTTTTCACCCAATCTTCATAATCCTTTCAGGGAATGATCAGTACACCAATCCCACTTGGCACACCAAATTCCGTTCTTCTAGGTTAAACCGTTCTTTTGCTGTAACCGTTTTCATTTTGAGGTTTCACTCTGTTTCCTCCTATACGGATACATGTATTTGGAACTCTAAATCAAACACGGTTTGTGCTAGCTCTTTGAAACCTTACCCAATAAAGCAGTTTCAAGTTCTGTCTCTATGGTTTGTTTGCTGTTGATGGAGCCCTAAGCAGAGACTTGTGAGAATCACTTTCATGGAAAGGGGTTGCCAAGCTTCCAAAAAACTACGAGTTGCCTGAATTCTCAGCAACCACTTTTTCAACCAATCTTGATGATACTTTCAGGGAATGATCAGTACACCAATCCCACTTGGCTCACCAAATTTCGTTCTTCTAGGTTAAACCGTTCGTTTGCAGTAACCATTTTCATTTTTAGGTTTCACTCTGTTTTCTCCTATAAGGATACATGTATTTGGAACTCTAAATCAAACACGGTTTGTGCTAGCTCTTTGACACTTGACCCAATAAAGCAGTTTCAAGTTCTGTCTCTATGGTTTGTTTGCTGTTGATGGAGCCCTAAGTAGAGACTGGCAAGAATCACTTTCATGAAAAGGGGTTGCCAAGCTTCCAAAAAACTACGAGTTTTTTGAAATCTCAGCAAACACTTTTTCACCCAATCTTGATGATACTTTCAGGGAATGATCAGTACACCAATCCTACTTGGCTCACCAAATTTTGTTCTTCTAGGTTAAACCGTTCGTTTGCAGTAACCGTTTTCATTTTGAGGTTTCACTCTGTTTTCTCCTATACGGATACATGTATTTGAAACTCTAAATCAAACACCGTTTGTGCTAGCTCTTTGAAACTTGACCCAATAAAGCAGTTTCAAGTTCTATCTCTATGGTGTGTTTGCTGTTGATGTAGCCTTAAGTAGAGACTTGTTAGAATCACTTTCATGGAAAGGGGTTGCCAAGCTTCCAAAAAACTACGAGTTTCCTGAATTCTCAGCAACCACTTTTTCACCCAATCTTGATGATACTTTGAGGGAATGATCAGTACACCAATCCCACTTGGCTCACCAAATTTCGTTCTTCTTGGTTAAACCGTTCGTTTGCAGAAACCGTTTTCATTTTGAGGTTTCACTCTGTTTTCTCCTATAAGGATACATGTGTTTAAAACTCTAAATCAAACACGGTTTGTGCTAGCTCTTTGACACTTGACCCAATAAAGCAGTTTCAAGTTCTGTCTCTATGGTTTGTTTGCTGTTGATGGAGCCCTAAGTAGAGACTGGCAAGAATCACTTTCATGTAAAGGGGTTGCCAAGCTTCCACAAAACTACGAGTTGCCTGAAATCTCAGCAAACACTTTTTCACCCAATCTTGATGATACTTTCAGGGAATGATCAGTACACCAATCCCACTTGGCTCACCAAATTTCGTTCTTCTAGGTTAAACCGTTCGTTTGCAGTACCCGTTTTCATTTTGAGGTTTCACTGTGTTTTCTCCTATACGGATACATGTATTTGGAACTCTAAATCAAACAGGGTTTGTGCTAGCTCTTTGAAACTTGACCCAATAACGCAGTTTCAAGTTCTATCTCTATGGTTTGTTTGCTGTTGATGTAGCTCTAAGCAGAGACTGGCGAGAATCACTTTCATGCAAAGGGGTTGCCAAGCTCCAAAAAACTACGAGTTTCCTGAAATCTCAGCAAACACTTTTTCACCCAATCTTGATGATACTTTCAGGGAATGATCAGCACACCAATCCCACTTATCTCAGCAAATTTCGTTCTTTTAGGTTAAACCATTCGTTTACAGTAACCGTTTTCATTTTGAGGTTTCACTCTGTTTTCTCCTATACGGATACATGTATTTGGAACTCTGAATCAAACACGGTTTTTTCTAGCTCTTTGAATATTGACCCAATAAAGCAGTTTCAAGTTCTATCACAGTGGTTTGTTTGCTGTTGATGTAGCCCAAGGCAGAGACTGGCGAGAATCACTTTCATGGAAAGGGGTTGCCAAGCTTCCAAAAAACTACGAGTTGCCTGAAATCTCAGCAAACACTTTTTCACGCAATCTTGATGATAATTTCAGGGAATGATAAGAACACCAATCCCACTTGGCTCACCAAATTTCGTACTTCTAGGTTAAACCGTTCGTTTGCAGTAACCGTTTTAATTTTGAGGTTTCACTCTGTTTTCTCCTACAGAGATACATGTATTTGGAACTCTAAATCAAACACGGTTTGTGCTAGCTCTTTGAAGCTTGACCCAATAAAGCAGTTTCAAGTTCTGTCTCTATGGTTTGTTTGCTGTTGATGTAGCCCTAAGCAGAGACTGGCGAGAATCACTTTCATGGAAAGGGGTTGCCAAGCTTCCAAAAAACTACGAGTTGCCTGAAATCTCAGCAAACACTTTTTCACCCAATCTTGATGATACTTTCAGAGAATGATCAGTACACCAATCCCACTTGGCTCACCAAATTTCGTTCTTATAGTTTAAACCGTTCGTTTGCAGTAACCGTTTTCATTTTGAGGTTTCACTGTTTTCTCCTATACGGATACATGTATTTGGAACTCTAAGTCAAACACGGTGTTTGCTAGCTCTTAGAAACTTGACCCAATAAAGCAGTTTCAACTTCTGTTTCTATAGTTTGTTTGCTGTTGATGGAGCCCTAAGCAGAGACTGGCGAGAATCACTTTCATGGAGAGGGGTTGCCAAGCTTCCAAAAAACTACGAGTTGCCTGAAATCTCAGCAAACACTTTTTCACCAAATCTTGATGATACTTTCAGGGAATGATCAGTACACCAATCCCACTTGGCTCACCAAATTTCGTTCTTCTAGGTTAAACCTTTCGTTTGCAGTAACCGATTGCATTTTGAGGTTTCCTCTGTTTTCTCCTATATGGATACATGTATTTGGAACTCTAAATCAAACACGGCTTGTGCTAGCTCTTTGAAACTTGACCCAATAAAGAAGTTTTAAGTTCTATCTCTATGGTTTGTTTGCTGTTGATGGAGCCCTAAGCAGAGACTGGCGAGAATTATTTCATGGAAAGGGGTTGCCAAGCTTCCAAAAAAATTCGAGTTGCCTGAAATCTCAGCAAACACTTTTTCACTCAATCTTGATGATTCTTTCAGGGAATGATCAGTACACCAATCCCACTGAGCTCACCAAATTTCTTTCTTCTACGTTAAACCGTTCGTTTGCAGTACCCGTTTTCATTTTTAGGTTTCACTCTGTTTTTTCCTTTACGCATACATGTATTTGGAACTCTAAATCAAACACGGTTTGTGCTAGCTCTTTGAAAGTTGACCCAATACACAGTTTCAAGTTCTGTCTCTATGGTTTGTTTGCTGTTTTTGGAGCCCTAAGCAGAGAATGGCGAGAATCACTCTCATGGTAAGGGGTTGCCAAGCTTCTAAAAAACTACGAGTTTCCTGAAATGTCAGCAAACACTTTTTCACCCAATCTTGATGATACTTTCAGGGAATGATCAGTACACCAATCCCACTTGGCTCACCAAATTTCGTTCTTCTAGGTTAAACCGTTCGTTTGCAGAAACCGTTTTCATTTTGAGGTTTCACTCTGTTTTCTCTTATTTGGATACATGTGTTTGGAACTCTAAATCAAACACGGTTTGTGCTAGCTCTTTAAAACCTGACCCAATAAAGCAGTTTCAAGTTCTGTCTCTATGGTTTGTTTGTTGTTGATGGAGCCCTAAGCAGAGAATGGCGAGAATCACTTTCATGGAAAGGGGTTGCCAAGCTTCCACAAAACTACGAGTTGCCTGAAATCTCAGCAACAACTTTTTTACCCAATCATGATGATACTTTCAGGGAATGATCAGTACACCAATCCCACTTGGCTCACCAAATTTCGTTCTTCTAGGTTAAACCGTTCGTTTGCAGAAACCGTTTTCATTTTGAGGTTTCACTCTGTTTTCTCCTATACGGATACATGTATTTGGAACTCTAAATCAAACACGGTTTGTGCTAGCTCTTTGCAACTTGACTTAATAAAGCAGTTTCAACTTCTGTCTCTATGGTTTGTTTGCCGTTGATGGAGCCCTAAGCAGAGACTGGCGAGAATCACTTTCATGGAAAGGGGTTGCCAAGCTTCCAAAAAACTACGAGTTGCCTGAAATCTCTGCAAACACTTTTTCACCCAATCTTGATGATACTTTCAGGGAATGATCAGTACACCAATCCCACTTGGCTCAAAAAGTTTTTTTCTTCTAAGTTAAACCGTTCGTTTGCAGTAACCGTTTTCATTTTGAGGTTTCACTCTTTTTTCTTCTATACGGATACATGTATTTGGAACTCTAAATCAAACACGGTTTGTGCTAGCTCCTGAAACTTGACCCAATAAACCAGTTTCAAGTTCTGTGTATATGGTTTGTTTGCTGTTGATGGAGCCCTAAGTAGAGTCTGGCAAGAATCACGTTCATGAAAAGGGGTTGCCAAGCTTCCAAAAATCTACGAGTTGCTTGAAATCTCAGAAAACACTTTTTCACCCAATCTTGATGATACTTTCAGGGAATGATCAGTACACCAATCCCACTTGGCTCACCAAATTTCGTTCCTCTAGGTTAAACCGTTCGTTTGCAGTAACCGTTTTAATTTTGAGGTTTCACTCTGTTTTCTCCTATATGGATACATGTATTTGAAACTCTAAATCAAACACGATTTGTGCTAGCTCTTTGACACTTGACCCAATAAAGCAGTTTCAAGTTCTGTCTCTATGGTTTGTTTGCTGTTGATGGAGCCCTAAGTAGAGACTGGCGAGAATCACTTTCATAAAAAGGGCTTGCCAAGCTTCCAAAAAACTACGAGTTGCTTGAAATCTCAGCAAACACGTTTTCACCCAATCTTGATGATACTTTGAGGGAATGATCAGTACACCAATCCCACTTGGCTGACCAAATTTCGTTCTTCTAGGTTAAACCGTTCGTTTCCAGTAACCGTTTTCATTTTGAGGTTTCACTCTGTTTTCTCCTAAAAGGATACATGTATTTGGAACTCTAAATCAATACAGTTTGTGCTAGCTCTTTGAAACTTGACCCAATAAAGCAGTTTCAAGTTCTATCTCAGTGGTTTGTTTGCTGTTGATGTAGCCCTAAGCAGAGACTGGCGAGAATCACTTTCATAGGAAAGGGGTTGCCAAGCTTCCAAAAAACTACGAGTGCTTGAAATCTCTGCAAACACTTTTTTCACCCAATCTTCATAATCCTTTCAGGGAATGATCAGTACACCAATCCCACTTGGCACACCAAATTCCGTTCTTCTAGGTTAAACCGTTCTTTTGCTGTAACCGTTTTCATTTTGAGGTTTCACTCTGTTTCCTCCTATACGGATACATGTATTTGGAACTCTAAATCAAACACGGTTTGTGCTAGCTCTTTGAAACCTTACCCAATAAAGCAGTTTCAAGTTCTGTCTCTATGGTTTGTTTGCTGTTGATGGAGCCCTAAGCAGAGACTTGTGAGAATCACTTTCATGGAAAGGGGTTGCCAAGCTTCCAAAAAACTACGAGTTGCCTGAATTCTCAGCAACCACTTTTTCAACCAATCTTGATGATACTTTCAGGGAATGATCAGTACACCAATCCCACTTGGCTCACCAAATTTCGTTCTTCTAGGTTAAACCGTTCGTTTGCAGTAACCATTTTCATTTTTAGGTTTCACTCTGTTTTCTCCTATAAGGATACATGTATTTGGAACTCTAAATCAAACACGGTTTGTGCTAGCTCTTTGACACTTGACCCAATAAAGCAGTTTCAAGTTCTGTCTCTATGGTTTGTTTGCTGTTGATGGAGCCCTAAGTAGAGACTGGCAAGAATCACTTTCATGAAAAGGGGTTGCCAAGCTTCCAAAAAACTACGAGTTTTTTGAAATCTCAGCAAACACTTTTTCACCCAATCTTGATGATACTTTCAGGGAATGATCAGTACACCAATCCTACTTGGCTCACCAAATTTTGTTCTTCTAGGTTAAACCGTTCGTTTGCAGTAACCGTTTTCATTTTGAGGTTTCACTCTGTTTTCTCCTATACGGATACATGTATTTGAAACTCTAAATCAAACACCGTTTGTGCTAGCTCTTTGAAACTTGACCCAATAAAGCAGTTTCAAGTTCTATCTCTATGGTGTGTTTGCTGTTGATGTAGCCTTAAGTAGAGACTTGTTAGAATCACTTTCATGGAAAGGGGTTGCCAAGCTTCCAAAAAACTACGAGTTTCCTGAATTCTCAGCAACCACTTTTTCACCCAATCTTGATGATACTTTGAGGGAATGATCAGTACACCAATCCCACTTGGCTCACCAAATTTCGTTCTTCTTGGTTAAACCGTTCGTTTGCAGAAACCGTTTTCATTTTGAGGTTTCACTCTGTTTTCTCCTATAAGGATACATGTGTTTAAAACTCTAAATCAAACACGGTTTGTGCTAGCTCTTTGACACTTGACCCAATAAAGCAGTTTCAAGTTCTGTCTCTATGGTTTGTTTGCTGTTGATGGAGCCCTAAGTAGAGACTGGCAAGAATCACTTTCATGTAAAGGGGTTGCCAAGCTTCCACAAAACTACGAGTTGCCTGAAATCTCAGCAAACACTTTTTCACCCAATCTTGATGATACTTTCAGGGAATGATCAGTACACCAATCCCACTTGGCTCACCAAATTTCGTTCTTCTAGGTTAAACCGTTCGTTTGCAGTACCCGTTTTCATTTTGAGGTTTCACTCTGTTTTCTCCTATACGGATACATGTATTTGGAACTCTGAATCAAACACGGTTTTTTCTAGCTCTTTGAATATTGACCCAATAAAGCAGTTTCAAGTTCTATCACAGTGGTTTGTTTGCTGTTGATGTAGCCCAAGGCAGAGACTGGCGAGAATCACTTTCATGGAAAGGGGTTGCCAAGCTTCCAAAAAAACTACGAGTTGCCTGAAATCTCAGCAAACACTTTTTCACGCAATCTTGATGATAATTTCAGGGAATGATAAGAACACCAATCCCACTTGGCTCACCAAATTTCGTACTTCTAGGTTAAACCGTTCGTTTGCAGTAACCGTTTTAATTTTGAGGTTTCACTCTGTTTTCTCCTACAGAGATACATGTATTTGGAACTCTAAATCAAACACGGTTTGTGCTAGCTCTTTGAAGCTTGACCCAATAAAGCAGTTTCAAGTTCTGTCTCTATGGTTTGTTTGCTGTTGATGTAGCCCTAAGCAGAGACTGGCGAGAATCACTTTCATGGAAAGGGTTGCCAAGCTTCCAAAAAACTACGAGTTGCCTGAAATCTCAGCAAACACTTTTTCACCCAATCTTGATGATACTTTCAGAGAATGATCAGTACACCAATCCCACTTGGCTCACCAAATTTCGTTCTTATAGTTTAAACCGTTCGTTTGCAGTAACCGTTTTCATTTTGAGGTTTCACTGTTTTCTCCTATACGGATACATGTATTTGGAACTCTAAGTCAAACACGGTGTTTGCTAGCTCTTAGAAACTTGACCCAATAAAGCAGTTTCAACTTCTGTTTCTATAGTTTGTTTGCTGTTTATGGAGCCCTAAGCAGAGACTGGCGAGAATCACTTTCATGGAGAGGGGTTGCCAAG
>NW_027525144.1:0-23362 GCF_052094955.1 Ictidomys tridecemlineatus
GTTACTTGGTGCCTTGTTTTTGCTGAGGCTGTCTTTGAACTCACTATTCTCCTGCCTCAGCCTCCTGAGCTGCTGGGTTACAGGCGTGCACCACTGTTCCAGCTCTTTCAGTTCTTTTTATTTCACCTGTGCTTCTTCTAGCATAAAGGTGAAAGAAAAGACAAATTATTACCTTTTATGATATGTCAGCACCTTCTAGTTATAAAATTCTTCAAAATAAAAAATTCTCTTTTTCATTTACGATTTTAAAATTTCTTTTCTTGGTAGTGGTTAGTTTCAATTCAAACCAATTT
Source organism: Ictidomys tridecemlineatus (assembly GCF_052094955.1). Lineage (NCBI taxonomy): Eukaryota > Metazoa > Chordata > Mammalia > Rodentia > Sciuridae > Ictidomys > Ictidomys tridecemlineatus. The sequence goes on from NW_027525144.1 coordinate 294, forward strand.
TGTTCCTATAGAGGGTCTAATTTAGTCCTAAGCCAGATCTACTAAGAAACCCAAAGAGTATAAGATCTGATCCTTGTCTTGCTGCGCCCCTCCCCTGACTCAGGCAATGGCAAGGCCCTACTGAGGTGAATGGCGCAAGGCGTCCATCCTCTGGAGGAGTGCAGTATGTTTCAGGGAATGGACTGATTTGTTTTTGTATTCTTTTAATAAGTATAGTTTTGATTTCTCATATGACCATTAAGTATAAAGGAAAAATCATGACTTTCCCAATTAATGCAACTACTTCTAAAGCAAAGACCTGTTTGCTCTAAATGCAATGATGATTCAGCTGTGGAGTGTAAATTGTTAATGTCTAAAGAAAAACTCCCTGTATTCCTGTCTAGTAAGTTTTTGAGAAATTAAATTAAAATCTAGAGAAGGAAAATTAATGTTAAAAAGATAGATTAGTGCTTAGTACTGGGCAACTTGTTCTTGTTCCTGTGCACAATGGTTTGTGCTCTTACTTTTGTTTGATTACAAGTAATAACAAATCAACTACTTGCCGTAACAATGGCACCAGTTCCAGTCAGTAAGTCAATAAAGAATAGTCAAGGTATAGGCCAATAGTTTGGGACATTTGTAACTATTATTAAAAGTTAACTTAGCAGAAACAGCTCAAAGCAAAACTCTAACTGAAAGTACAAATGCTTGCTTATGCATAAGCCAAGATCCATTCTTCTATTCTAATTGTAGCTACGTAATATTTTGTTTTGTTTGAATAATGATTCCTGTTTTGTAACCACAAAGTCCTGTAAGCCTGCCAAAATGAAAAGTATATATGATCAACTTCACAAGAAAGATTGGGATCAACACCTTCACTTTGGTGTCTGTGTTGTTTCTCCACCCCCTCTTTCGCCGACTCCTCACCATCCGTTAGTCTCCTGAGACCCCCTGTTGGAGCTGGTCTCCGACACTGTCATTCAACCAACTTACAATCTAATGGGAAGACGAACTCAATATGTGCAGGAAACTTGGTAACAATTCTATGTAATCTACAAATTATCATTATTTTCCCTTAGTGTTTGCTTTGGCAGCTCTGGAAATGGAGCACTTAATACTTGTCAAAATTCCTCATTCCATCTTGAATATGCGCTCCTCCAGGTCCTAGTTGGGCCTCTCAATTGTGTTTTAAACACTAGGGCAACACCTTGTGTAAATGTGCACTCAGTAAAGGTTTGAAGAATGAAGAAGGTCTCTCAAGTACATCCATGGAGAAGAGTTTTTAAAAGATTCTTTAAAGACGGTACTGTGTGGGACCTAAAGGATCTTACAGGGACTTAACAGAGGAGAGAGAAAATTTCTGTTCAGTGGTTCTGGTGCAGATATCTTGCTGAGAAAAATAAAGCCTCTGTGGGTATAAGTGAGGCAGCATAGCCCAGCGGCTTCTGAGGAACTCAGTGTCTCCTGTCCCCTAAACATATCAGTTATTGAGACCATGGGCTCAGTTCCCACAGAACAAGCAGCTCTGCATCTTTCTTTCCCAATCAGTCATCTCAAAGTCAGGTGACCAAGAATGAAGTCACTTATGAGTGACCCCAAAATATAATATTTCTAAAGGAGGGGGGTTGTGTATGACGTAGATTACTCACAAGCTTCAGGGATTTATTACAGTTAATAAATTGCTTGCAACTCCCCTCCCCAAGCATCCATGTGTTGTAAGATAAAGATGAAAACCCCTAGTTAGTGAATGAATACGTTTCTAAACATAACTTCTTCTACAATAATGATTTTTATTTAAACAGATATTTTGGTAGGTCTATTGTTATGCTATATTGTATCATAATGGGAATGTGTAACTATACTTTCTCCCTAAAAATTATTCCTTTCTGTCCTGCTCATCAAAAGGAGAGGATTAACACTAAGCATTATCTATTGTTTACCATAAGTAATTTTCCACACTCATCATCTCACTTAAAGAATTTAGGCATCCCAGGGTTTCTAGTTATGTTTTGGGTTTTATTCCAGTACTGGAGGCATCATGCTAAATACCTCAGGTTTTGTGATAACCTCTGAAGTTATTTCTAACTCTGGCAATACAAGTAGTATTGTAAAAACTTAGACACACATATAAAAGGTGCTATGATAGGTCATTACATAAATGCCATCAAAATGGTAATGAAAATATGTACAATATTCTGTAATATGTTTTAAGGTATAGGTATATCCTGATTCTGGGATAGTGTTTTTGAAAATTGTGATGGTAAATAAACTTCTTACCAGCAACTCTCATAGAGAGGCGTAGATTTCTGGTTTTTGTGTGGCCCTTGCTGCTCTCCATACTAGCACCTGGGCTGCAAAGAAAGCTATTGGTAAAACTGGCTGTTGGTGTCCATTCAAAACAAAATGGACCTGTTATTCTGAGAGTTGCCTGTCGCATATCTGTGGCCTCATGAAGGAGTAAAAATCCTCTGATTTCTCACAATTCATTTTCCTGTGATCGACATTTATAGAGGTCTGGGGCCGACCTGTTGAAAATATGCATCGTGCCTTTCCTCTGCAGCTCCTCTGGGACTCCTCAGTGTGCAAACACAACTCAAGGGCAACGGCTTGCGTTCAACTGCAACAATGGAGAGCAGTTAATTTGCTGTTGGATTCATTAATGTCTTGGCAATCACCTGTTCCCAGCATGCAGCGAGAAGATCAGCATCCTCTCTCTTCTGGGATGTGGGTGAGCGAAGTTCAGAGTGAGATTTCTGCTAAGAAGTTGTGGGTGGCTGAAACCTCAAGATTGCCTTCCCTTCCCGCTAGAGAGAGAAGGGGTCAGGGTGGTGTACACATATTGGGATGGATTTTGCACGGCATATGAAGTTTTTCCTTCATGTTACATACTTTTCCAGATGGACAGATATCAGAAGCCACAATATTAAAAGCATCCCCACTATCTTCAGCTGATACACTCCTGCTAAGGGCTGATCCCTTACCAAACCCTGTATGACTTCGTGCCCCTTAATTTTATGATCCTGCTGATGCTCATGACCTGGTGAAGAAATTGTTTGCTATGGAGTTTAAAAGTAGGGAAAAAAAAGAGTCATCAAACAGCTCTTTCGGGCACAGATGGAGAAAAGACAACAAGCTTGAAAGTCTTGTAGTATTTTACTGCACAAATAAAAAATAAAAGTATTAGATAAAGAGGTAATTCTCTAAAACTTAAAATTTCCCATAATACAATAGGGTTTTCCTCATGCTTAGGAGAGACACATTAACAGTACTCCTAAAAGATCTTAGAATGATTAGCCATTAGGGAAAGGGAAAGCTAAAGCACATTTGATGAAGCACTTCACACATTCCAGGGTCGTCACAATAAAAGGAATGATAATGATGTGTTGTTAAGGGAGTGAGGAAATCAGAAGCTTTATTCACCACTCTTAATAATAAGGTAAGCTGGTTCCACTGGTCTGAAAATGATCTGGAACTTTTTCAGAAAGTTAAATATGGAGTTAAAAATCCACCTCTTCCACTCCTACTTACAAACTCAAGATAAATAAAAAAGTTGTCCACCAATGATTTGTACATGAATGTTCATATAATGTTCATATTATATATAATGTTCATATTATATATACGAATCTTATTCATATTAGTCAAAAAGTGAAAATGACCAGGCAGGTCTTTAATCTAGCTACTCAAGAAGCTGAGGCAGGAGGATCACAAATTCAGGGACAACCTGGGCAAATTTGCAAGACCCTGTCTCAAAACAAAATTTTTAAAAGGGTTGGGCTTTGCCTTTGTGGTAGAACATTGTTTAGTGTGCAGGAGGCTCCGGGTTCAATCTGCATTACGACACCCACACAGACACAAAGTAAAAATTACTATGCAGAAATGAACAAAAAAAATGTGGCATTTTCATAAGATGGAAATCAGTCACAATAAGGAGGAATAAACTAAAGTACTTATACAAGCTACAATATAACTCAAAATTGCAAACATCCTAAGTGAAACAAGTAAGATATAAAAAGGCGTATATGGTATTACTTCATTAAAAAATCCACAGAAACTCGAGTGTATACATTGGTCTTTCCACATGTGAAGGAGAAACACAGAAATGGTGTTTATTTAAAACTCAGAATCAAGATCCATTAGGAAAATGCAAGTCAAACCACATTGCACATAGCATTTCACATTCACTAGTGTTGGCTAGAGCTGCAATATTGAAGAAAAGAAGATTGACTGCTTTGGGTATAGGCTTTTTTTGGAGAGAAAAATAATAAAAATATTCTGAAATACCTGTGGATTAGAGAACCCAGGTGAGGACACAATGTGTAACATACTTAGCACAGTGTGCTTCCCCTGGTTGGAGGGGCATCACAGTGGTCATGAGACACTCTGTACAGAGAGAGCGCTCTTGTAATTGCTGCTGAAGAGTTCACATATTTCTACAACTAAGACATTTCCTAGAATGAAACCATCATCTAGTTCTAATCACACTATACAGTCTGTCTCCCAGCCACCTTTCTAAGAGCACTCTGGACCTCGTTGCTTCTCAGTCTGTGAATGATTGGCTTCTACATGGGGGTCACCACACAGAAGAGCACAGAGACAAGGATGTCGGTGTCCAGCCTTCTCTGGGCCTGTCATAGTGGAAGTTGGCTGTTCCATAGAAGACCACCACGACAGTGAGGGAGAATGCACAGGTGGATAAGGCCTTTCTCCTACCCTGGGCAGAGGGAATCCCCAGGATGGACGCTATGATGAGTGCGTAGGAGCCTGCAGTGAAGAGGCAGGGGCTCAGGCCCATGGTGGCACTTACAACGTAGAGCGCAGACTTGTTTACAGAGGTGTCTGAGCAGTAGAGCTTAAGGAGCAATGGGGTGTCACAGAGAAAGTGGCTGATGTGGTGGGGCCCACACAGAGTGAGTGTAATGGCCAGCACCATGTGTGTGACCATATTCACCAGCCCACACAGCCAGGACCCAGTCACCAGGCCAACACAGACCTTCACACTCATGATGACTGGGTACTGAGGAGGACGGCAGGTGGCCACACAGCAGTTATACGGGCCAAACAGCCAGTAAGAACCCTTCTGTGCCAGCACTTGTCACCAAGAAGAAGATCTGGGAAAGGCAGCCCTCATAAGAAATGGCCTTTTTCTTCCAGAAGAAGTTTACCAGCAGTACTAGGATGGTGTTGGATGTGTAGCAGACATCCAAGAAGCTCAAATTGCTGAGGAAAAAGTACATTGGAGTTGGAGAGCAGGACTGACCCTGGTGGTCACTATTATGAGCATGTTCCCCAGGAGAGTGGTAAGGTAAATAACCAGAAAGAGCAGGAAGAACCAGCCATGTAGGTTGGAGTGGTTGGAGAATTCCAAGAAGATGAATTCAGTGACAAATTATTGATTGCTCATTTCCAATGTTGTCATAGCTACAAAACAGAGGAAAAAGAGACCATGATGAGAATGGACTGAGAGCACCCCAAACAGGCTTGTTAATCTGCAGCATCATGGCAAATAATATCGAATGAAAAGCAGCCTGGAGACTGATAACGTGTGGGACTGGTCTCAGGAAATCAGACCCATGGAGCCGCACACATTTGAAGGGGTGATGGTGGGTGGGAGTAACCAGAGAATTGCTAGAAGCCAACAGAAAGCCATTCTACCTCATCATACTGTGAAGTCATTTTTCACTGTCTCAGTAATCTCTGTTTCCTGTTGTCCTTTAATGTAAACATAGGAATTTTGGAGAAGTTCATTTTCATTGCAAAAGTTAAGAAAAAATTTACAAAGCAGAGTCATCATCTGCAGAAGCAGTCGGTGTTGCTTTCAGTGTTTTCCAATGTAGAGTTTTCTCATTTTACATCAATCTTGATCTCTGTCTTCAGAAAGGCAGAAGTTAACTATTCCTGTACAATGCTGAAATTATCAGGCAGAGCAAAATAGAGGAAAGAAGTTGATGAAGTGGGTTTGACTGGCTATCTTAAGTATACAGGGAAGATCAGTGGAGTAGAAGGAGAATGAGAGGGCGGAGAGGTTTGGGAAGAGTGGAAATGTGAAAGGTCTTACACAGATCATGTTATGTGCACATGAAAGTCTACCACAGGGGACTGCACCTGTATGTATATGTAGAAAGCACCAGTCAGACATTAACAGATAAATGACCCAAAGTACGATCAGTAGAGAAAGGAGAATGGAAGCAGGAAGGGAGGAGATGGGGGGTGGGACTGAATAGAGACTAAATCAGATTCCATGCACATAGGATCTTTTCCAAATCAACCCAACTTCTATGTATAACTATTATGCTCCAATAAAAAAAATTACGAAGATGACATGATCCTATCAGCAAAGAGTGAGATTTGAATTCTTCTTGACCTATTTGTATACCTTTAATTTCTTTCTTTTGTCCAATGGTTCTGCAATTTCAAGATGAAGTTGAATAAAAGTGGTGAAAGAGGGCCCCCCCTGTCTTCTTCCAGTTTTTAGAGTGAATGCTTTCAACCTTTCTCCACTTAGAATGATGCAGCCTTGGGTTTAGCATAGATAGCTTTTACAATGCTTTTACAAAGTTCCTACTGTCACTAGTGTTTCTACTGTTTTGACAGGTAGGGGTGCTATATTTTGTTAAATGCTTTTTCTGCATCTATTGAGATGATCAATAAGCTTACATCTCTCTTACATAAATTTAATCTCTCCCCTTTGGCTAATAATTCAGATAATCTCTAGTCATATAAATATTTTAATATACATTTTCCTACATAAACATATGTGACCATTTCGAATTATCTCTTAAGAATAAAATTTAAATCTTACATAAAAGAATTTGTTGTGCAGTTTCTATTTAAAACTAGCTCATGGGAGACATTATATTAAGTGAAATAAGCCAGACACATAAAGAGAAATAGCAGTTTTTCACTTCTTTGTGGAAGCTAAAAAGTTGATCTCAGAGAAGTAGGGAGTAGAGTGGTGGTTATTGGAGCCTGGGAGAGAATCACAAAAATCATTGTGAGTCTGATTTCTCAAAGACGCATTGTGAAAGACTGCCTGAAACATGCCCTCGAAGTGTGGTCCATAAAAAAAAAATAAGAGTGAACTTCTAACAGGGTCCTCAGAAAACCTCTCTTCTCTCCTCAGTCGGCAGCAGGAGGTCCATGGGTCTGGCTTCCTAGGAGCTAGGTGTGGTGTGCAAATGGGCAGGACCAGGATGGCTGGAGAATCTCAATAATCCCTAGTAGACTGCATTCTAGGTGAGGGCAGGCTGGAAACAGGCCATCCAGAAGGAAATGTCTTGAGCTTTGAAAATGCCAGAATCTGTGGATTTAGAAAACGGTTGTGGGTCCAATCCACTCATAACACCTACTCCCTGGGTCAGTCCACGGTTGCCACAGTTACCACAGGCCTGACCAGAACAAACTGGGAGGGGGAGGTGCACTCTGGCCTCCTGGCTTAAAGGTTTGGTCTGGGGCCAGCTGACCCATTGCTGCCGGCCTGAGATGAGGTGGGACTCTGAGGTGGAAGGGAACAACGGGGGAAGCATTCCTAGCTCATGGCAGCCAGAAGGTTGGGGCGGGGGAGAGGACGGGAGGAGACAGTTCACAGGGGACAAGATGTGATTCCCCAGGGCATGTCCTCTGCCACACTCCACCTGCCCACACTCCTCTCAGTACAGTGGGCCTTTTAGATAATTAACCCACAAAATGGATGGATCCACAGATTAGGTCACAAGTCTCACAGTCTAATCATTTCACCTCTTAACACTGCTACTGTGGATGACCATGAGCTTTTGGTGGGGGGATACCTTATTTCTAAGCCATAATAGTACCTACAGTCCATGTGCTTTGGTTAGAATTCCTTCATGTAGTCTGGGAGAGTAATCGGGTGCCAAAACAAGATTAAAAGGAAATATCTGGTAACTGAAGATGTGACATTTGGAGCTTGGGGAAAAGCTCTGAAGAGGAGCCCTGGGTGGAGCACTTTAAAGTCCTGGTGACGAGGACACAAGAGGGCACCTGGTCTGTGGGGTAGCTGAGTGGCAGTGGGATCACTCATTAAAACATTAAAAAAATGAGAAGGAGCGTGTCTGGGGAGAGGAAAGGAGGAAAGGAGGTTGGGCCTAGAGTTTGGGTACCTGTGGGGTCTCCTGAGGAGATTCCAGGAGGCAGCGGGACAGGCTCCCAGGAGATAGGCCTGGGTATCATGGCTTAGAGTGACTGTGGAAGTCACAGGTGCTAATAAAGCTAAAAGAGAGCAGGGTTAGGAGAGAGGACCTGATGAACTGTGCAGAAAAGAAAGTGTCCAGAAGGAGGCTCACCAGCTATCAGCAATCATTCTACACAACAGTGTCAAAGATCGGCTTCCTATACTAGGCCTTCTGCACCCCAGTCAAAAACCTCTGCTCTCTATACCAGTCCTTCTGCACCCCAATCTCCAAATTCTGCTCCCTGCAACAATCCTTCTCCAACCCAGTCTCCAAGTTCTGCTCTCTGAAACACTGCTTCTGCACCCCGGACGCGAACATCTGCTCTCTGCAACACTCCTTCTGCACCTCAGTCTCCAAATTCTGCTCTCTGTAACTATCTTTCTGCACCTCAGTCTCCAACCTCTGCTCTCTGTAACAGTCCTTCTGCACCCAAGTATCCAACATCTACTCTCTACAATGGTCCTTCTGCACCCCAGTCTCCAGACTCTGCTCTCTCTAACAGTCCTTCTGTACCCCAGTCTCCAACCTCTTCTCTCTGAAACGGTCCTTCTGCACACCAGTTGCCAACCTCTTCTTTCTGTAATAGTCCTTCTTCCCCTCAGACTACAACTTATGCTCTCTGTAACAGTCCTTCTGCACCTCAGTCTGAAACCTCTGCTCTCTGCAAGGATACTTCTGTACCCCAGTCTCCAAACTGTGCTATCTGTAACAGTCCTTCTGCACCCCAGTCTCAGACCTCTGCTCTCTGTAAAAGGCCTTATGCACTTCAGTTTCCAAATTATGCTCTCTGTAACAGGCCTTCTGCACTCCAGTCTCCAACCGCTTCTCTCTGCAACAATTTTCTGCACCTCAGTTTCTAAACACTACTCTCTGCAACAGTCTTTCTGCAGCCTAGTCTCCAACCTCTGCTCTCTGTAAGATTCTTCTTTGCCTCAGTCTTAAACCTCTGCTCTCTGTAACAATCTTCTGCACCTAAATCTCCAACCTCAGGTCTCTTCATCGTTCCTTCTGCACCCCAGACTCCAAACTCTCTTTTCTGCTACAGTCCTTCTGCGCCCCAGTCTGCAACCTCTGCTTTCTATATCAGATCTTCTGTACCTCAGTCTCCAACCTCTGCTCTCTGTAACAGTCCTTCTGCATCTCAGTCTACAACCTCTGCTCTCTGTAACAATCCTTCTGCACCCTAGTATCTACCTCTACTCTGCATCATTTCTTCTGCGCCCTAGTCTTCAACCTGCGCTCTCTGTAACTGTCCTTCTGCACCCCAGTAACCAACATCTACTCTCTATAAGTATCGTTCTCCACCAAAGTCTCCATCCTCTGCTCTCCTCAACGATCAATCTGCACATCAGTCTCCAATCTCTGCTCTCTGCAATGATCCTTCTGCACCCCAGTCTTCAACCTCTGCTCTCTGTAACAGTCTTTATGCAACTCACTATCTAACCTATGCTCTCTTTAAGATCCTTCTGCACACCAGAATACAACATCTGCTTCTGAAAGGATCCTTTAGAACCCCAGTCTCAAAACTCTGCTCCCTGTAACAGTCCTTCTGTACAGCAGTCTCCAAACTCTGCTTTCTGTAAAGGTCCTTCTACACCCCAGTCTACAACCTCTACTTTCTGTATTAGTCCTTCTGCAACCCAGTCTCCAAACTCTGCTCTCTGTAACAGTTCTTCTGCACACCAATCTCCAAACTCTGCTCTCTGTAACACACCTTCTGCACTCCAGTTTTCACCCTCTGATCACTGTAACAATTCGTCTATACATCAGTCTCCAACCTCTGCTTTCTAAAACGTTCTTTCTGGTCCTCAGTCTCCAAACTCTACTCTCTGTAAAAGTCCTTCTGCACCTCAGTCTCCAAATTCTGCTCTCTGTAAGATCCTTCTGCAACACATTCTCCAAACTCTGCTCTCTGTAACAGTCCTTCTGTATCCTAGTCTCCAAACTCTGCTCTCTGAAACAGGCCTTCGGCACCCCAGTCTTATAACTCTGCTCTCTTTAACAGGCCTTCTGCACCCAAGTCTCCAACATCTTCTCTCTGCAATGGTCTTTCTGCCACCGAGTCTCCAAACTCTGCTCTCTGTAACAGTCCATCTGTACCGCAGTCTCCAACCTCTTCTCTCTGTAACAGTTCTTTTGCACCCAATTGCCAACCTCTTCTTTCTGTAATAGTCCTTCTGCCCCTCAGACTACAACTTATGCTCTCTGTAACAGTCTTTCTGCACCTCAATCTGAAACCTCTGCTCCCTGCAACGATCCTTCGGTAGCCCAGTCTTTGAACTGTGCTATCTGTAACAGTCCTTCTGCACCCCAGTCTCAGACCTCTGCTCTCTGTAAAAGGCCTTCTGCACCCCAGTCTCCATACTCGGCTCTCTGTAACAGTCCTTCTGCACACCAGGATCGAACTTCTGCTCTCTGCAACAGTCCTTATGCACCTCAGTCTGAAAACGCTGTTCTCTGCAACAATCTTTCTGCATCCCAGTCTTAATCCTCTGCTCTTGTAACACTCCTTATGCACCTCTGTCTGCAAAAAGCTCTATGTATGATCCTTCTGCAACCCAGTCTCAAAACTTTGCAATCTGTAACAGTCCTTCTGCACACCAGTCTGTAAGATCCTTCTACACCACAGTCTCCAACCTCTGTTCTTGTAACAGTCCTTGTGCACCCCAGTCTCCAACCACTGCTCTATGCAACAGTCCTTCTGCACCCAGTTCTCCAACCTCTATGCTCTGTAAGATCCTTATGCACCGCAGTCTCCAAACTCTGCTCTCTGTAACAGTCCTTCTGCAACCCAGTATCCAAACTCTTATCTCTGCAACAGTCCTCCTGCAACCCAGTCTTCAACCTCTACTCTCTGTAAGATTCTTCTGCACCGCAGTCTACAAACTCTGTTCTCTGCAACAGTCCTTCTGCACCCCATTTTCAAAACTGTGCTTTTTGTAACAGTCCCTTCTATAAGGCAGTCTCCAACCTCTGCTCTCTGTAATGATCCTTCTGCACCCCAGTCTCCAAACTGCTCTCTGCAACAGTTCTTCTGCACCCTAATCTCCAACCTCTGCTCTCTGCAACATTTCTTCTACACACAGGTCTCCAAACTGTGCTCTGTGTAACTGTCATTCTGCAACCCAGTCTAAAACCTCTGCTCTCTGTAACGATCCTTCTGTACCAGAGTCTCCAACCTCTGCTCTCTGCAGCGATCCTTCTGCACCGCAGTCTCAAACCTTTGGTCTCCATAACTGTCTTTCTGACCCCAGTCTCCAACCTCTGCTATCTGTAAAGATCCTTCTGCACCTCAGTCTCCAACCTCTGCTCTCTGCAACAATCCTTCTGTACCTCAGTCTCGAACCTCAGCTCTATAAAACAGTCCTTCTGCAACTCAGTCTCCAACATCTGCTCTCTTTAACAGGTCTTCTGCATCCCAGTCTCCAGACTCTGCTCTCTGTAACAGTCCTTCTGCACCCGAGTCTCCAAACTCGGCTCTCTGTAACAATCTTTCTGCACCCAAGTCTCCAACCTCGGCTCTCTGTACAGTTCTACTGCACCACAATCTCCAAACTCTGCTCTCTGTAACACTCCTTCTGCACCCCAGTCTCCATCCTCTGCTCTCTGCAACCGTATTTCTGCACCTCAATCTCTAATCTCTGCTCTCTGTAACAATTTTTCTGAACCTCTGTCTCCAACGTCTGCTTTCTATAACAGTCCTTCTGCACCCCAGTCTTCCACATCTGCTCTCTGCAACGGTCCTTCTGCACCCAGGACTCCAAACTCTGCTCTCTGTAACAGTCCTTCTGTACCGCAGTCTCCAACCTCTTCTCTCTATAACGGTCCTTTTTCACACCAATTACCAACCTCTGCTTTCTGAAAAAGTCCTTCTGCACCTGAGACTCCAACCTCTGTTCTCTGTAACAGTCCTTCGAAGCCTCAGTCTGAAACCTCTGCTCTCTGCAACAATCCTTCTAAACCCCAGTCTCCAAAATGTGCAATCTATAAAAATCCTTCTGCACCCAAGTCTCCAACATCTGCTCTCTGTAACTGCCTTCTGCACACCATTCTCCAACCTCTGCTCTCTGCAAAAGATCTTCTACACCCCAGTCTCCATCGTCTGCTCTCTCCAACAATCATTCTACATTCCAGTCTCCAACGTCTGTTCTCTGTAAGATCCTTCTGCATGCCGTTCTCCAAACTTTGCTCTCTCTAACAGTCATTCTGCACCTCAGTCTCCAACCTCATCTCTCTGCAACGGCTCTTCTGCACCCCAGTATCCAACCTCTGTTCTCTGCAGCTGTCCTTCTGCACCCCAGGCTACAAACCCTCTTGTCTGTAACAGTCCTTCTGCACCCCAGTCTCTAAACTCTACTTTCCGTATCAGTTATTCTGCACCCCAGTCTAAAACCTCTGCTCTCTGTATCAGTACTTCTGCACCCCAGTGTCCAAACTCTGCTCTCTGCAGAAGTCTTTCTATACGCCAGTCTCCAACATCTACTCTCTGCAACGATCCTTCTGTATCCCAGTCTCCAACGTCTGCTCTCTGCAACAGTCCTTCTTCACCACAGTCTCCAACCTCTGCTCTCTGCTAAAGTCCTTTTGTACCCCAGTCTCCAACCTCTGCTCTCTACAACATTTCTTCTGCACCCCAGTCTCCAAGCTGTGCTCTCTGTAACTATCCTACTGCACCCAGGTCTCCAAACTCTGCTCTCGGTAGCGATTATTCTGCACCTCAGTCTCCAACTTCTGCTCAAGGCAAAGATTTTTCTGCATCCCAGTCTCCAACCTCTGCTCTCTGTAATAGTCCTTCTGCACATCAGTGTCCATCCTCTGCCCTCTGTAGCGATCCTTCTGCACCTCATCTCCAAACTCTGCCCTCTGTAACAGGCCTTCTGCACCACAGTCTCCAACTTCTTATCTCTGTAAAAGTTCTTCTGATCCCAAAACTCCAAACTCTGCTCTCTGTAACACTCATTCTGCACCCCAGTCTCCATCCTCTGCTCTCTGTAAGAATCCTTTGACACCCCTGTCTCCAACCTCTCTTCTGTGTAAAAGTCCTTCTGCAACTCAGTCTCCAACCTCTGCAATCTGTAACAGTCCTTCTGCACACCATCTCCAAATTCTACTCTCTGAAACTATCCTTCTTCACCTCAGTCTCCAAACTCTGCTCTCTTTAACAGGCCTTCTGCACCCAAGTCTCCAACATCTTCTCTCTGCAATGGTCCTATTGCACCCCAGTCTCCAAACTCTTCTCTTTGTAACAGTCCTTCTGTACCGCAGTCTTTAACCTCTTCTCTCTGTAACGGTCCTTCTGCACCCCAATTGCCAACCTCTTCTTTCTGTAATAGTCCTTCTTCCTCTTAGACTACAAATTATGCTCTCTGTAACAGTCCTTCTGCACCTCAGTCTGAAACCTCTGCTCTCTGCAACGATCCTTCTGTACCCCAGTCTCCAAACTGTGCTATCTGTAACAGTCCTTCTGCAACCCAGTATCCAAACTCTTATCTCTGCAACAGTCCTCCTGCAACCCAGTCTCCAACCTCTACTCTCTGTAAGATTCTTCTGCACCGCAGTCTACAAACTCTGTTCTCTGTAACAGTCCTTCTGCACCCTGGTCTCAAACCTGTGCTCTTTGTAACAGTCCTTCTATACTGCAGTATCTAACCTCTGCTCTCTGTAACGATCCTTCTGCACCCCAGTCTCCAACCTCTGCTCTCTGCAACAGTTTTTCTGCACCCCAATCTCCAACCTCTGCTCTCTGCAACATTTCTTCTACACACAGGTCTCCAAACTGTGCTCTCTGTAACTGTCATTCTGCATCTCAGTCTAAAACCTCTGCTCTCTATAACGATCCTTCTGTACCAGAGTCTCCAACCTCTGCTCTCTACAGCGAACCTTCTGCACCCCAGTCTCCAACCTGTGGTCTTCGTAACTGTCTTTCTGACCCCAGTCTCCAACCCCTGCTCTCTGTAAAGATCCTTCTGCACCTCAGTCTCCAACCTCTGCTCTTTGCAACGATCCTTTTGCACCCCAAACTTCAAACTCTTTTCTCTGCAACAGTCCTTTTGCACCCCATATTCCAAGCTCTGTTCTCTGTAACAGTCCTTCTGCACATCAGTGTCCAAAATCTGCTATCTGTAACAATCCTTCTGAACCTCAATCTCCAACCTCTTTTCTCTGTAAGGATCCTTCTGCACCTCATCTCCAAACTCTGCTCTCTGTAACACTCCTTCTGCACCACAGTCTCCAAACTCTGCTCTTTGTAAAAATTCTTTGACACACCAGTCTCCAACCTCTTTTCTCTGTAAAAGTCTTTCTGCACCTCAGTATCCAACCTCTGCAATCTGTAACGGTCTTTCTGCACCCCAGTCTCCAACCTCTACTCTCTGAAAAGATACTTCTGCACCTCAGTCTCCAAACTCTGCTCTCTGCAACAGTCCTTCGGCACACCAGTCTAAAGACTCTGCTCTCTGGAAGATCCTTTTTCATCCTAGTCTCCAAACTCTGCTCTTTGTAGCAGTGCTTCTTCACCCCAGTATCCAAACTTCGCTCTCTTTATAAGTTCTTCTGCACTTGAGTCTCTAACCTTTGCTCTCTGTAATGGTCCTTCTGCCCCCCAGTCTCCACCTCTGCTCTCTGTAACAATCTTTCTGGACCTCAGTCTCCAATGTCTGCTCTTTGTAACTGTTCTTCTCCTCCCCAGTGTCCAACATCTGCTCTCTAAAAAGGTCCTTCTGCACCCCAGTCTCCAAACTTTGCTCTCTGTAACAGTCCTTCTATACTGCAGTCTCCAAACTCTTCTCTCTATAATGGTCCTTCTACACGCAAATTGCCAACCTCTGCTTTCTATAACAGGTCTTCTGCACCCGAGTCTCCAAATTCTGCTCTCTGTAACAGGCCTTTTTCACCCCAGTCCCCAAACTGTGTTAACTGTAACAATCCTTATGCACCCCAGTCTTTAACCTCTGCTCTCTGTAACAGTCCTTCTGCACCACAGTCTCCATCCTCTGCTCTCTGCAACAGTCCTTCAGCACCCCAGGCTCCAAACTCTGCTCACTGTAACAGTTCTTCTGTACTGCAGTCTCCAACTTCTGCTGTCTGTAACCGTCCTTCTGCACCGCAGTCTACAAACTCTACTTTCCATATCAGTTATTCTGCACCCCAGTCTCCAGGCTCTGCTCTCTGTTACAGTCCTTCTGCAACTCAGTCTCCAACCTCTGCTCTCTTCAACAGTCCTTCTGCACCCCAGTCTCCATCCTCTTCTCTTTGCAACAGTCCTTCTACACCCCTTCTCAAACCACTGCTCTCTGCAACGATCCTTCTTCACCCCAGTTTCCAAACTCTGCTCTCGGTAACAGTTTTTCTGCACCCCAATCTCCAAACTCTGCTCTCAGTAACACTCCTTCTGCACCCCAGACTCCACCCCCTGATATCTGTAAAAATCATTATGGACCTCAATCTTCAACCTCTGCTCTCTACAACAGTCCTTCTGCTCCTAAGTCTCCAAACTCTACTCTCTGTAAAAGTCCTTCTGCACCTCACTCTCCAAAATCTGCTCTCTGTAAGATCCTTCTGCAACCCATTCTTAAAACTGTGCTCTCTGTAACAGTCCTTCTGCACCCCAGGGTCCAACATCTGCTCTCTGAAACGATCTTTATTCTCTCCAGGTTCCAACTTCTGCTCTCTGCAATGGTCCTTCTGCACCCCAGTTTCTGACTGCTTCTCTTTGTAACAGTCCTTCTGCACCTAAGTCTCCAAAATCTGCTCTCTTCAACAGTCCTTCTGCATCCCAGTCTCCAACCTCTTCTCTCGGTAACATTTTTTCTGAATCCCAATCTCCAAACTCTGCTCTCTGTTACACTCCTTCTGCACCCCAGTCTCCACCCTCTGATCTCTGTAACAATCCTTCTGGACTTCAGTCTCCAAACTCTGCTCTCTACAACAGTCCTTTTGCTCCTAAGTCTCTAACCTCTACTCTCTATAAAAGTCCTTCTGCACCTCAGTCTCCAAAATCTTCTCTCTGTAAGATCCTGCTGCAACCCATTCTTACAGCTCTGCTCATTGTAACAGTCTTTCTGCACCCTAGTCTCCAAACTCTGCTCTCTGTAACCGGCCTTCTGCACCCCAGTCTTCAACCTCTGCTCTTTGTAACAGGCCTTCTGCACCCCAGTCTCCAACCTGTGCTCTCTTCAACGATCCTTCAGCACCCCAGGATCCAATATCTGCTCTGTGCAACAGTCCTTCTTAACCTCAGTCTGAAAACTCTGCTCTCTGCACCAATCATTCTGCACCCCAGTTTCTAAACTTTTCTCTCTGTAACAAAACTTCTGAACCTCAGACAACATAATGCTCTCTATAAGATCCTTCTGCAACCCAGTCTTAAAACTGTGCTATATGTAACAGTGCTTTTGCACCCCAGGCTCAAAACTCTGCTCTCTGTAACAGGCCTTCTGTTCCCCAGTCTCCAACCTCTGCTCTCTGTATAAATCCTTCTGCACCCCAGTCACCAAGCTCTGCTCTCTGTATCAGTTCTCCTGCACCTAAGTCTCCAACCTCTGCTCTCTGTAACAGTCCTTCTGTACCGCAGTCTTCAACCTCTTCTCTCTGTAATGGTTTTTCTGCATCCCAGTCTCCATCGTCAGCTTTCTGTATCAGTTCTTCTATACCCCAGTCTCCAACCTCGGCTCTCAGTAACAGTCCTTCTGCACCCCAGTCTCAAACTCCTGCTCTCTGCAACATTTCTTTTGCACCCCAGTCTCCATCTGTGATCTCTGTAACTGTCCTTCTGCACCCCAGTCTCCAACCTCTGCTGTCTGTAACGATCTTTCTGCATCACAGTCTGAAACCTCTGCTCTCTGCAACGATCCTTCTGCCCCTCAGTCTCCAACCTCTGCTCTCTGCAATGATCCTTCTGCACCCCAGTCTCCAACCTCTATTCTCTGTAGGAGTCCTTCTGCACTTCAGTCTCAAAACTCTGCTCTCTATAACAATCCTTCTGCACCTCAGTCTCCAAACTCTGCTCTCTGTAACTGTCCTATTGTACTTCAGCATATAACCTCTGCTCTCTGTATAAGTCCTTCTGAACCTCAGTCTCCAAACTTCGCTCTCTGTAATAGTCCTTATGCACCCCAGTTTCGAACCTCTGCTCTCTGTAACAATCTTTCTGCATCTCAGTTTCCAACGTCTGCTCTCTGTACAAGGTCTTCTGCACCCCAGTCTCCAAACTCTGCTCTCCGTAACAGTCCTTCTGTAACGCAGTCTCCAAACTCTGCTCTCAGTAAAGGTCATTGTGCACCCTAGTCTCCAACCTCTGCTCTCTGTAACAGTCCTTCTGCACCCCAGTTTCCAACCTCTACTCTCTGCAAAAGTCTTTCTTCACCTCAGTCTCAAACATCTGCTCTCTTCAACAGTCCTTCTATACCCAAGTCTCCAACCTCTACTCTCTGCAACGATCCTTCTGCACCCCAGTCCCAAACGTCTGGTCTCTATAAGATCCTTCTGCACCCCAGTTTTCGAACTGTACTCTCTGTGACATTTCCTTCTGCACCCCAGTCTCCAAGCTCTACTCTCTGTAACAGTCCTTCTGTACAGCAGTCTCAAAACTTTGCTCTCTGCAACAGTCTTTCTGCACCCCAGTCTCCAACCTCTGCTCTCTGCAACATTTCTTCTTCACCCCAGTCTCCAGCCTGTGCTCTCTCTAACTGTCCTTCTGAAACCCAGTCTCCAATCTTTGCTCTTAGTAACAATCCTTCTGCATCTCAGTCTCATACCTCTGCTCTCTGTAACAGGCCTTCTGCACCCCAGTCTCCAACCTCTGCTCTCTGTAACAGTCCTTCTGCACCTCAATCTCCAAACTCTGCTCTCTGTAACAGGCCTTCTCCACCCCAGTCTCCAACCTTTGCTCTCTGGGTGAACCTTCTGCACCCCAGTATCCTACCTCTGCACTCTGTGACAATCCTTCTACACCTAAGTCTACTACCTCTCCTCTCTGCAACGGTCCTTCTGCACCCCAGTCACAAAACTCTCCTCTCTGCAACAGTTCTTCTACACCCCAATCTCCAACCTCTACTCTCTGCAACAGTCCTACTGCACCCAAGTCTCCAACATCTGATCTCTGAAACAGTTCTTCTCCACCCTAGTCTCCGACCTCTGCTCTCTGTAACAGTACTTCTCTACTGCAGTTTCCAAACACTTCTCTCTATAACGGTCTCTATGCACCCCAGTCTCAATCCTCTGCTTTCTGTATCAGTCCTTCTGCACTCAAGTCTCCAAGCTCTGCTCTCTGTAACAGTCTTTCTGCACCTCAGTCTCCAAATTCTGCTCTCAGCAACAGTCCTTCTACACCCCAATCTCCAACCTCTGCTCTTTGCAAGATTTCTTCTACACCTAAGTCTCCAACCTCTCCTCTCTGCAACAGTCCTTCTGCACCTCAGTCTCCAAACCCTGCTCTCAGCAACGGTCTTTCTGCACCTGTCTACGACATCTACTCTCTTTAACAGTCCTTCTGCACCTCAGTATCCAACCTCTTCTCTGTGTAAGATTCTTCTGAAAACCAGTCTCCAAACTCTGCTTTCTGTAACAGTCCTTCTGCACCCCAGTCTTCCAACTCTGATCTGTGTAAAGGGCCGTTTGTACCCAAGTCTCCAACTTCTTCTCTCTGTAACAGTTCTTCGGCACCCCAGGCTTCCAAACTCTGCTCTCTGCAACGATCCTTCTGCACCCAAGGCTCCAAACTCTACTCTCTGCAAGACTCCTTCTGCACCCCCAGTTTCCCAAACCTGATCTCTGTAAGATCCTTCTGCACCCCAGTGTCCAAACTCTTCTCTCTGTAACATTCTTCTGCAGCCCAGTCTCCAAACTCTGCTCTCTGCAATGGTCCCTCTGCACAGAAGTCTCCAATCTTGTTCTCCACAACAGTTCTTCTGTACCACAGTCTTTCACCTCTATTCTCTTTAAGGGTTTTTCTTCACTTCAGTCCTCAACCTCTGCTTTCTGTATCAGTCCTTCCTGCAACACAGTCTCCAAACTCTGCTCCACTGTAAAACTCCTTCTGCACCTCACTGTGAAACCTCTGCTCTCTGCAACAGTCCTTCTGCACCCCAGTCTTCATCCTTGCTTTCTTCAAAAGTCCTTCTGCACCCATTCTTTAAACTCTGATCTGTGTAACAGGCCGTTTGCACCCCAAATCTCTAACCTCTTTCCTTGTAACAGTTCTTCTGCACCCCAGTCTCCAAAATCGGCTCTCTGCCACAGTCCTTCTCGACCCAGTCTCCAAACTCTGCTCTCTTTAACAGTCCTCCTGTACTGCAGTCTCCAAACTCTGCTCACTGTAAAGATCCTTCTGCTCCCCAGTCTCCAAACTCTGCTTTCTATATCAGTTTTTCTTAACCCCAGTCTCCAACATCTGCTCTCTGTAACTTTCTTTCTGCACATCAGACTCCAACCTCTCTCTCCGCAACAGTCTTTCTGCGTCCCAATATCCAACTTCTGCTCTCTTCAACAGTCCTTCTGCACCTCAGTGTCTAACCTCTGCTCTCTGTAAGATCCTTCTGAAACCCTGCCTCCAATCTCTGCTTTCTGCAATTGTCCTTCTGCACCCGTGTCTCCAACCTCTGTTCTCTACAACAGTCCTTCTGCACCTCACTCTGCAACCTATGTTCTCTGCAACAGTCTTTCTGCACCCCAGTCTCTACCTCTGCTCTCTGTAACGGACTTTCTGCACCTCAGACTCAAACCTCTGCTCTCTGCAACAGTCCTTCTGCGTCCCAATCTCCAACCTCTGCTCTCTGCAACAGTCCTTCTGAACCTCAGTGTCCGAGTTCTTCTCTCTGTAAGATCCTTCTGAAACCCAGTCTCCAACCTCTGCTTTCTGCAATGGTCCTTCTGCACCCCAGTCTCCAACCTCTGTTTTCTACAACACTTATTCCTGTACCCCAGTCTTCAACCTCTGCTCTCTGTAACAGTCCTTCTGTACCGCAGTCTCCAACATCTGTTCGATGTAAGGTTTCTTCTGCACACCAGTCTCCAAACTCTGCTTTCTGTATCAGTAATTCTGCACCACATTCCGGAAACTCTGCTCTCTGCAACAGTCCTTCTGCACTCAGTCTGCAACCGCTGATCTCTGCAATAGTCCTTCTGCCACCCCAGTCTCCAATCTCTGCGTCTCTGCAACAGTCCTTCTCCACCCCAGTCTTCAACCTCATCTCTCTGCAACAATCCTTCTGCACCCAGGTCACCAACCTCTGCTTTCTGTATAAGTCTTTCTGCACCCCAGTCTCCAACCTCTGCTCTCTGTACCAGTCCTTCTGCACCTCAGTCTTTAACCTCTACTTTCTGCAGAAAGTCCTTCTCTACCCCAGTCCTCCAACCTCTTCTCTCGCCAACAGTCCTTCAGGACGCCAATATCCAACCTCTACTCTCTGCAACAGTCCTTCTACACCCCAGTTTCCAAACTCTGCTCTCTGTAACGTGCCTTAAGCACCCCAGGCTAAAATCTCTGCTCTCTGTAACAGTCCTTCTGCACCTCATTCAGAAAACTCTGCTCACTGCAACGAACCTTCTACACCTCAGTCTCCAACCTCTGCTCTCTGTAACAGTCCTTCTGTACCTCAGTCTACAACCTCGGCTCTCTGTAAGATCCTTTTGAAACCCAGTCTTTAACCTCTGTCTCTGTAACTGACCTTCTGCTCCCCAGTCTCCAAGCACTGCTCTCTGTAACAGGCCTTCTGCACCCCAATCTCCAACCTCTGCTGTCAGTAACAGGACTTTTGACCCCAGTCTAAAAATTCTTCTTTCTTCAACGATTCTTCTGCACCCCAGCTTCCAACTTCTGCTCTCCGCAAATGTCCTTCTGCACCCCAATCTCCAAACTTTGCTGTCTGTCACATACTTCTGCACACCTGTCTCAAACCTCTGCTCTCTCTAACAGTCCGTCTGTAAAGCAGTCTCCAACCTCTGGTCTCTGTCAGGGTCCTTCTGCACCTCAGTCTTTATACTCTGCTCTCTGCATCACTCAAACAGCACCCAAGACTCCAAACTTTGCTCTCTGCAACAGGTTTTCTGCACCTCAGTCTCCAACCTGTGCTCTCTGTAAAAGTTCTACTGCACCCCAGTCTTCAACCTGTGCTCTTTGTAAAAGTACTTCTTCACCATAATTACAAAACTCTGCTCTCTTTAACGATCCTTCTGCACCCCAGTCTTCGACCTCTTCTCTCTTCAACGATTTTTCTTCAACCCTGTCTCCAACCTCTGCTCTCTTAACTATCCTTCTGCACCCCAGTCTCCAACCTTTGCTCTCTGCAACAATCTTTCTGGACTCCAGTCTCAAACCTCTGCTCCTTTAACTATCCTTATGCACCCCAGTCTCCAACCTCTGCTCTATGCAACAGTCCTTCTGCACCAAAGTTTCCAACATCTGCTTCTGCAAAATTTCATCTACACCCAGTCTTCAACTTCTGCTCTCTGCAACAGTCCTTCTACACCCAGTCTTCATACTCTGCTCGCCCCAATGAACCTTCTGCACAACAATCTCCAATCTCTGTTCTTTGCAACAGTTATTCTGCACCCCAGTCTCCAACCTCTGCTCTCTGTAACAGTCCTTCTGTACCGCAGTCTCCAACATTTGTTCTTTGTAAGGGTCTTTATGCACCCCAGTATCCAACCTCTGCTTTCTGTATCCATCGTTTTCCACCACAGACTCCAAACTCCTGCCTGCTGAACAGTCCTTCTGCAACTCAGTCTGCAAACTCTGCTCTCTGCAACAGTACTTCTACACTCCAGTCTCCATCCTAAGCTCTCTCCAACAGTCCTTTTTCACCACAGACTCCAACATTTGCTCTCTAAACAGTTCTTTTCCACCCCAGTCCCCAACCTCTGCTCTCTGTAAAAGTCCTTCTTTACTGCAGTCTCAAACCTCTGCTCTCTATAAGGGTCCTTCTGCAACCGAGTCTCCAACCTCTGCTTTGTGTATCAGTTCTTCTCTCACCCAAGTCTCCAACCGCTGCTCTCTGTATTGATCCTTCTGCACCTCAGTCTGCTACCTCTGCTCTTTGTAACAGTGCTTTTGCTCCTCAGTCTCCAACATCTGCTCTCTGTAAGATCTTCTGCAACCCAGTCTGTAAACACTGACCTCTGTACAGTACTACTGCACCCGTTCTCCAAACTTTGTTCTCTGTAACAGTCCTCGTGTAGTGCAGTCTCCAAAATATCCTCTCTGTAATGGTACATCTGCAACCCAGTATCCAACCTTGCTCTCTGTAACACTCTTCTTCTCAGTCTCCAAACTCTGTTCTCTGCAACAATCCTCCTGCACCAAATTCTCAAACCGCTACTCCCTGGAACACTCCTTCTGCAACTCAGTCTCTAACCTCTGCTCTCTGTAACAGTCCTTCTGCACGGCAGTCTCAAAACTCTGCTCTCTGTAACGGTCCTTCTGCACCCCAGTCTCCAACGTCTGCTTTCTGTATCAGTTCTTCTGCACCCCATTCTCCAACCTCTGCTCTCAGTAACAGTCTTTCTGCACCCCAGTCTCCAACATCTGCTCTCTGCAACATTTCTTCTTCACCCAAGTCTCCATCTGTGCTCTCTGTAACTGTCCTTCTGCACCCAGTCTCCACCCTCTGATCTCTGTAACAATCCTTCTAAACCTCAGTCTCCAAACTCTGCTTTCTACAACAGTCCTTCTGCTCCCTAAGTATCCAACCTGTACTCTCTGTAAAGTCCTTCTGCACTCAGTCTCCAACATTTGCTCTTTGTTAGATTATTCTGCAAACCAGTCTCCAAAGTCTGCCCTCTGTAACAGGCCTTCTGTACCCCTTCTCCAAACTCTGTTCTATGTAAGAGTCCTTTTACACCGCAGTCTCAATACTCTGCTCTCTACACCATACTTCTGCAACCCAATATCCATCCTCTGGTCCC
>NW_027525145.1:0-23357 GCF_052094955.1 Ictidomys tridecemlineatus
GAGTCTTCAACATCAATTTTCTGCAAGGGTCCTTCTTCACCACAGTCTCCAACCTCTGCTTTCTGTATCAGTCCTTCTGCAACACAGTCTCCAAACTCTGCTCTCTGTAAAGGACTTCTGCACCTTACTTTGAAACATCTGCTCTCTGCAACAGTATTTCTGCACCCCAGTCTTCAACCTTGCTCTCTGTAACAGTCTTTCTGCACCCCAGCCTCCAATATCTGCTCTCTGCCACAGTCCTTCTCCACCCCAGTCTCCAACCTCTGCTCGCTGTAACAGTCCTTCTGTACTGCAGTCTCCAAGCTCTCTTTATAACGATCCTTCTGCTTCCCAGTCTACAAACTCTGCTTTCTGTATAAGTTTTTCTGAACCTCAGTCTCCATTCTCTGCTCTCTGTAACTTTTCTTCTGCACCTCAGACTCCAACCTCTGCTCTCCACAACACTCTTTCTGCGCCCCAATCTCCAACCTCATCTCTGCAACAGTCCTTCTGCAACTCAGTGTCCAACCTCTGATCTCTGTAAAAACCTTCTGAAACGCAGTCTCCAACTTCTGCTTTCTACAATGGTCCTTCTACACCCGAGTCTCCAACCTCTGTTCTCTACAACACTTATTCTGCACCAAATTGTCCAACCTCTTCTCTCTGTAACAGTACTTCTACACCCCAGTCTCCAAACTCTGCTTTCTGTATCAGGCTTTTTGCACCACAGTCTCCAACCTCTACTCTCTGTTACAGTTCTTCTGCACCCCCATTCTCCAACCTCTGCTCTCTTCAACAGTCCTTCTGAACCATAGTCTTCTCACATACTCTCTGAAACAGTCTTCGGTACCCCAGTCTCCAACCTCTGCTCTGTATAACAGTCCTTCTGTACTGCAGTCTCCAACCTATGCTCTCTGTAACGGTCCTTCTGCACCCCAGTCTCCAATCTCTGCTTTCTATATCAGTCCTTTTGCACACCAGTCTCCAACCTCTGCTCTCTTTATCAGTCCTTCTGCACCTCAGTCTCCACACACTGCTCTCTCTCACAGTTCTTTTACACCCCAGTTTCCAACCTCTGCTCTCTGAAACAGTCCTTCTGCACCTCAGTCTCCAACCTCTCCTCTCTGTAACAATCCTTCTGCACCTCAGTCAAAAAACTTTGCTGTCTAAAACGGTCATTCTGCAACTATGTCTCCAAACTCTACTCTATGCAATGATCCTTCTGCACCCCATTCTCCAAATACTGCTCTCAGAAACTATCCTTCTGCACCCCAGTCTCCAAACTTTGATCTCTGAAACAGTCTTTGTCCAACCCAGTCTACAACATCTGCTCTTTTCAACAGTCCTTCTGCACCTCAATGTAAAAAATCTGCTCTCTGCAACAGTCCTTCTGCACCCCATTCTTCAACCTCTGCTATCTGCAACAGTCCTTCTGCACCACAGTCCCCAACATCTTCTATCTACAACAGTTCTTTACCCCAATCAAAATGGTGCTCTCTGTAACAGCCCTTCTATACTGCAGTCTCCAAACTCTGCTCTCTGTAAGCGTCCTTGTGCACCCCAGTCTCTAACCTCTTCTGTCTGTAACAGTCCTTCTGCACCTCAGTTTCAAACCTCTGCTTTATGTAAGATCCTTCTGCAACCCAGTATGCAAACTATGCTTTTTGTATCAGTCCTTCTGCACCACAGTCTCCAAACTATGCTCTCTGTAATAGTCCTTCTACCCCTCAGTCTCCAACCTCTGTTTCTACAACAGTCCTGCTACACCTCAGTCTCCAAACTTTGCTATCTGCAACAGTCCTTCTGCAGCCCAGTCTCCAACCTCTGCTCTCTGCAACAGTCCTTCTGACCCCAGTCTACAACATCTGCTCTCTGCAGCATTTTTTCTTCACCCCAGTCTTCAACCTGTGCTCTCTGTAACTGTCCTTTGAACCCCAGTGTCCAACCTCTGCTCTCTGTAGCGATCTTTCTGCGCCTCACTCTCAGAACTCTGCTCTTTGCAAAGATCCTTCTGCACCTCAGTCTTAAACCTCTGTTCTCTGCAATGATCCTTCTACACACCAGTCTCCACGCTCTGCTCTCTGTAATAGTCCTTCTGAAAATCAGTGTCCAAACTCCGGTCTCCGTCACAATTCTTCTGCACCTCAGTCTCCAACCACTGCTATCTCTAACAGTCCTTCTGCACCTCAGACACCAACCTCTGCTCTCTGCAACAGTCCTGCTGCACCCCAATCTCCAACCTCTGCTCTCTGCAACAGTCCTTCTGCACTTCAGTGTCCAAACTCTGCTCTCTGTAAGATCCTTCTGCAACACACTCTCCAACCTCTACTATCTGCAATGGTCCTTCTGCACCCCAGTCTCCAACATTTTTTCTCTACAACACTTCTTATGCACCCCAGTCTCCAACCTCTGCTCTCTATAACAGTCCTTCTTTTCCGCAGTCTCCAACCTCTGTTTCCTTTAATGGTCCTTCTGCACTCCAGTTTACAACCTCTTCTTTCTGTATCAGTCCTTCTGCACCACAGTCTCCAAACTCTGCTCTCTGTAACAGTCCTTCTGCACCTCAGTCTGCAACCTCTGCTCTCTTCAATAGTCCTACTGCACCCCAGTCTCCAACACCTGCTCTTGACAACAGTCTTTCTCTACCCTAGTCTCCAACCTCTGCTCTTTGCAACAGTCCTTCTGCACCACAGTCTCCAAACTCTGCTTTCTGTATAAGTCCTTCTGCACCCAAGTCTCCAACCTCTGCTGTCTGTAACAGTGGTTCTGCACTTCAGTCACCAACCTCTGCTCTCTGCAACAGTCCTTTGGCACCCAGTCTCAAAATGCTACTCTCTGAAAAAGTCTTTCTCCACCCTAGTCTTCAACCTCTGCTTACTGCAACAGTTCTTCTGCACCCCAATCTCCAACCTCTATTCTCCATAAGAGTCCTTCTGTACCCAAGTCTCCAACCTCTACTCTCTGCAACAGTACTTCTGCACACCAGTCTCCAACATCTGCTCTCTACAACAGTTCTTCTGCACCACAGTCTCCAATCTCTGCTTTCTGTATCAGTACTTCTGCACTCAAGTCTCTAACCACTGCTCTCTGTAAAAGTCCTTCTGCAACTCAGTGATTAAATTCTGCTCTGAGCAACAGTCACTCCCCACACCAATCTCCAAAGTCTTCTCTCCGCAACAGTTCTTCTGGACCCCAGTCTCCAAACTCTGCTCTCTGCAAGGATCCTTCTGCACCCTGTCTCCAAACTCTGCTCGCTGCAACAGTCCTTGTGCACCCAGTCTCCAATGTGTCTCTCTGCAACAGTTATACTGTACCTCAGTCTGAAAACTTTGCCCTCTGCAAGAAACCTTCTTAACCCCAGCGTTCAACCTCTGCTCTCTGTAACAGTCCTTCTGTACCTCAGCTTCCAAAGTCTGCATTCTGTAAGACCCTTCTGAAACCCAGTCTGCAAACTCTGCTCACTGTAAGAGTCTTTCTGCACCCCAGTCTCTAAATTCTGCTCTCTGTAACAGGTCTTCTGCACCTCAGTATCCAATATCTGCTCTCTGCGACAGTCCTTCTGCACCCCAGTCTCCAACATCTGCTCTCTGCAACACTCTTTCTGCACCCTACTCACCAACCTCTGCTTTCTGTATCAGTCCTTCTGCACCCCAGTCTGCATCCTATGCTCTCTGTAATAGTTCTTCTGCACCTCAGTCTCCAACCGATACTCTCTGAAACAATCCTTCTCCACCCCAGTCTTCAACTTCTTCTCTCAGCCACAGTCCTTCTGCACGCCAGTCTCCAAACTCTACTGTCTGCAACAGTTCTTCTACACCCCAGTCTCCAACCTCTGCTCTCTAAACCAGTTTGTCTCTACCTCAGTATCCAACCACTGCTCTATGTAAGATCCTTATGCAACCCACTTCTTAAACTCTACTCTCTGTAACTGTCCTTCTGCACCCCAGTCTCCAAGCAATGCTCTCTGCAAAAGGCCTTCTGCACCCCAGTCTTTAAATTCTTCTGTCTGTAGCAGACCTTTTGACCCCAGTCTCCAATCTCTTCTCTCGTCAACAATCCTTCTGCACCCCAGTCTCCAACCTCTGCTCTCTGAAACAGTCCTTCTGCACCCCAGTCTCCAAAGTATGCTTTCTGTATGATAATTCTGCACACCTGTATCCAACCTCTGCTCTCTGTAACAGTCCTTCTTTACAACAGTCTCCAACTTCTGATCTCTGTAAGGGTCCTTCTGCACCTCAGTCTCCGAACTCTACTCTCTGCAACACTCCTTCTGCACCCCAGTCTCCAAACTGCTTTCTGCAACAGTTTTTCTGCACCTCAGTCTCCAAACATTGCTCTCTGTATAAGTCCTACTGCACCCCTGTCTCCAAACATTTCTCTCTGTAAAAGTCCTTCCTCACGACAGTCTCCAACCTCTGCTGTCTCTAAGGATCCTTCTGCACACATGTCTCCAACATTTGCTCTCTGCAACGATCCTTCTGCAGCAGAGTCTATAACGTCTGCTCTCAGTAACAGTCTTTTTGCACCTCAGACTCCAACCTCTGCTCACTGCAACAGTCCTTTTGCACCTCAGTCTCCAAAATCAGCTCTCTGCATAGATCCTTCTGCACCTCAGACTCTAAAGTCTACTCTCTATAACAGTCCTTCTGCACTCCGGTCTCAAACCTCTGCTGTCTGCAAAGATCCTTCTGCACACCAGTTTCCAATGTCTGCTCTCTGCAACAGTCCTTCTGCACCCCAGTCTCCAACCTGTGCTATCTGCAACGACCCTTCTGCACCCCAGTAACCAACATCTGGTCTATGCAACAGTCCTTCTGCACCCCTGTCTCCAACCTCTGCTCTCTGCAAAATCCTTCTGCACCTCAGTCTGAAAACTCTGTTATCTGCAACAATCCTTCTGCACCCCAGTCTCCAAACTCCGCTCTCTGTAATAGTCCCATTGCACATCAATCTCAAACCTCTGCTCTGTGTAAAATATTTCTGCAACCCTGTCTCCAAACTCTGCTCTCTGTTACAGTCCTTCTGCATCCCAGTCTCCAAAATCTGCTTTCCGCAACAGTCCTTGTTAACCCCAGTCTCCAAACTCTGCTCTCTGCAACAGTCCTTCTGCACCCCAGGCTCCAAATTCTGTTCTTTGTAACAATCATTCTTCACCTCACTTAACAAACTCTTATCTCTGCAATGGTCCTTCTGCACTACAGTCTTCAAACTCTGCTCTCTGTAACAATCCTTCTGCACCTCAGTCTCCAATCTCTGCTCTTTGTTACAGTCCTTCTGAACCCCAGTCTCCAAACTCTGCTCTATGCAACGAACCTTCTGGACCCGAGTCTCCAAAGTCTGCTCTCTGCAACAGTCCTTGTGCACCACAGTCTCCAACCTCTGCTCTCTGTAAGATCCTTCTGCACTCCAGTTTCCAAACTCTGCTCTCCGTAACATTTCTTTTTCACCCCAGTCTCCAACCTCTGCCCTCTGCAACAGTCCTTCTGCTCCCCAGTCTCCGAGATCTTCTCTCTGTAACAGACATTATGTACCGCAGTTTCCAACCTCTGCTCTCTGTAACAGTCCTTCTACAACCCAGTCTCCAACCTCTGCTTTTTTGAATAAGTCTTTCTGAACCCAGTCTAAAACCTCTGCTCTTTGTAACTATCCTTCTGCAACTCACTCTCCAACCTGTGCTTTCTGTAACAGTTCTTCTGCACCTCAGTCTTCAACCTCTGCTCTCTGTAACAGTCCTTCTATACCGCAGTCTCCAAACTGTGCTCTCTATAACGGTCCTTCTGCACATCAATTTCCAATCTCTGCTTTCTATAACAGTCCTTATGCACGTCAGTCTCCAACATCTGCTCTCTGTAAGTTCCTTCAGCAAACCAGTCTCCAAACTCTGCTCTCTGTAACAGTCGTTCTGCACCCTAGTCTCCAAACTCTGCTCTCTGTAACAGTTTTTTTGCACCCCAGTCTCCAAACTCTGCTATCTGTAACAGTCCTTCTGCACCTCATTCTCCAACCTCTTCTCGCTGCAACAGTCTTTCTGCTCCCCAGTCTCCGAGATCTGCTCTCTGTAACAGTCCTGCTGTACCTCAGGGTCCAACCTCTGCTCTCAGTTTCGGTTCTTCTACACCCCAGTCTCCAAACTCTGCTTTAAGTATCAGCCTTTCTGAACCCGAGTATCCAAGCTCTGTTCTCTGTTTCCATGCTTGTGCACCTAAGTCTCCAACTTGTGCTCTCTGTAAGAGTCCTTCTGCATCTCAGTCTCCAACCTCTGCTCTTGGTAACAGTCCTAAACCACAGTCTCCAAACTCTGCTCTCTTTAACGGTACATCTGCACCCCAATTTCCAACCTCTGCTTCCTGTAACAGTCCTTCTGCACCTCAGTCTCCAAACTCTGCTCTCTGCAACAGTCCTTCTACACCCCAGTCTCCAACATCTAGTCTCTGCAACAGTCCTTCTGCATTACAGTCTGAAAACTCTGCTGTCTGCAACGAACCTCCTGCACCCCAGTCTATTACCTCAGGTGTCTGTTACAATCCATCTGCACCTCAGTCTCCAAACTCTGCTCTCTGTAAGATCCATCTGAACCCCAGTCTCTTACCTCTGCTCTCTGTAACAGTTCTTCTGAAGCTCAGTCTCCAACTTCTTCTCTCTGCAACAGTTCTTCTGCACCCCAGTCTCCAACATCTACTCTCTGTAACAGTCCTTCTGCACCTCAGTTTCCAAACTCTGCGATGTGCAACAGCCTTCTGCACCCAAGTCTGAAAACTCTGCTCTCTGCAACAATCTTTCTGTACCCCCGTCTCCAACGTCTGTTCTCTCCAACAGTCCTTCTCACCACAGTATCCAACCTGTGTTCTCTGTAAGAGCTTTCTGCACTTCAGTTTCCAAACTCTGCTCTCTAACATTCCTTCTCCATCCTAGTCGCCAACCTCTGCTTTCTGCAAGTGTCCTGCGGCACCCCTGTATCCAAAGTCTGTCCTCTGCAACAGTCCTTCTGCTCCCCAGTCTCCAGTAACTGCTCTCTGTAACAATCCTTCTGTACCGCAGTCACCAAACTCTGCTCTCTGTAACAGTCCTTCTGAACCCCAGTCTCCAAACTCTGCTCTCTGTAACAGTTATTTTGCACCCCAGTCTCCAAACTCTGCTATCTGTAACAGTCCTTCTGCACCTCATTCTCCAACCTCTTCTCGCTGCAACAGTCTTTCTGCTCCCCAGTCTCCGAGATCTGCTCTCTGTAACAGTCCTGCTGTACCGCAGTGTCAAACCTCTGCTCTCAGTTTCGGTTCTTCTACACCCCAGTCTCCAAACTCTGCTTTTGGTATCAGCCTTTCTGAACCCGAGTATCCCAGCTCTGTTCTCTGTGTCCATGCTTCTGCACCTCAGTCTCCAACTTGTGCTCTCTGTAAGATTCATTCTGAATCCCAGTCTCCAACCTCTGCTCTTGGTAACAGTCCTAAACCGCAGTATCCTAAATATGCTCTCTTTAACGGTACATCTGCACCCCAATTTCCAACCTCTGCTTCCTGTAACAGTCCTTCTGCACCTCAGTCTCCAAACTCGGCTCTTTGCAACAGTCCTTCTACACCCCAGTCTCCAACATCTGGTCTCTGCAACAGTCCTTCTACACCCCAGTCTCCAACATCTGGTCTCTGCAACAGTCCTTCTGCATTACAGTCTTAAAACTCTGCTGTCTGCAACGAACCTCCTGCACCCCAGTCTCCTACCTCAAGTGTCTGTTACAATCCTTCTGCACCTCAGTCTCCAACCTCTGCTCTCTGTAAGATTCATCTGAACCCCTGTCTCTTACCTCTGCTCACTGTAACAGTTCTTCTGCAGCTCAGTTTCCAACTTCTTCTTTCTGCAACAGTTGTTCTGCACCCCAGTCTCCAACATCTACTCTCTGTAACAGTCTTTCTGCACCTCAGTCTCCAAACTCTGCGATCTGCAACAGCCTTCTGCACCCAAGTCTTCAAACTCTGCTCTCTGCAACAATCTTCCTGGACCCCAGTCTCCAACGTCTGCTCTCTCCAACAGTCCTTCTGCACCACAGTCTCCAACCTGTGTTCTCTGTAAGATCTTTCTGCACTCAAGTTTCCATACTCTGCTCTCTAACATTCCTTCTCCACCACAGTCGCCAACCTCTGCTTTCTTCAAAGGTCCTGAGGCACCCCTGTATCCAAAGTCTTTACTCTGCAACAGTCCTTCTGCTCCCCAGTCTCCAGTATCTGCTCCCTGTAACAATCCTTCTGTACCGCAGTCACCAAACTCTTTTCTCTGTAACGGTTCTTCTGCACCCCATTCTCCAACCTCTGCTTTCTGTATCAGTCCTTCTGAACCCCAGTATCCAACCTCTGCTCTCTGTGTCTATTCTTCTGCACCTCAGTCTCCAACCTGTGCTTTCTGTAACAGTCCTTCTGCACCCAAGTCTTTCACCTCTTCTCTCTGTAACAGTCCTTCTATACAGTAGTCTGCAAACTCTGCTCTCTGTAAAGGTCCTTCTGCACCCCAATTTCCGACCTCTGCTTTCTGTAACAGTCCTTCTGCACCTCAGTCTAAAAACTCTGCTGTCCGTAACAGTCCTTCTACACCTCAATCTCCAACCTCGGCTCTCTGTAAGAGTACTTCTGCACCTCAGTATGAAACCTTTGCTGTACACGATCCTTCTGCACCCCAGTCTCCAACCACTGCTCTCTGTAAAAGTCCACCTGCACCTAAGTCTCCAACCTCTGCTCTGTGTAAGATCCTTCAGCAACCCAGTTAAAACTCTGCTCTCTGTAACAATCTTTCTGCACCCCAGTCTCCAACATCGCCTCTCTATAACAGGCCTTCTGCACACCAGTCTACAAATCTGCTCTCTGTAGCAGGCCTTTTGCACCCCAGTCTCCAAACTCTGCTCTCTGCAACGATCCTTCTGCACCCTACTATTTAAACTCTGCTCTCTGCAATGATCCTACTGCACCCCAGCTTCTAACCTCTGATCCCTACAACAGTTATTCTAAACCTCAGTCTCCAAAATCTGCTCTATGTATGATCCTTCTGCACCACTGTCTCCAACCTCTGCTTTCTGTAACAGTTTTTCTGCACCCCAGTCTCCAACCTCTGCTCTCCACAACAGTTCTTCTGCACCCCAGTCTCCAAACTCTGCTCTCTGCCACAGTCCTTCGGCACCCTAGTTACCAACATTTTCTCTCTTTTACAGTCCTTCTGAACTCCAGTCTTCAACCTCTTCTCTCTGTAAGAGTCCTCGTGTACTGCAGAATCAAAATTCTTCTCTCTATAATGGTCTTTCTGTACCCCAGACTGCAATATCTGCTTTCTGTATCAGTCCCTCTGCACCCCAGTCTCCAAACTCTGCTCTCTATAACAGTCTTCTGCACCTCAGTCTTCAACCTCTGATCTCTGCAAGGGTCCTTCTGCACCTAAGTCTCCAATCTCTACTCTCTGAAAAAGTGCTTCTGCACCTCAGTCTCCCAACTCTGCTCTCTGTAAGATCCTTCTGCAACCCAGTCTCCAAACTCTTCTCTCTGTAATAGTCCTTAATCCCCCCAGTCTCCATACTCTGCTCTCTGTAACAGGCCTTCTGCACCCCAGTCTCTAACCTCTGCTCTCTTTATCAGTCCATCTGCAAGGCAGTCTCTAACGTCTGCTCTCTGCAACGATCATTCTGCACCCCAGTCTCAAAACTCTGTTCGCTGCAACAGTCCTTGTGCAACCCAGTCTACAACATCTTCTCTCTGCAACATTTCTTCTGTACCTCCGTCTGAAAACTCTGCTCTCTGCAATAATCCTTCTGCACCCCAGTTTCCAAACTCTGCTCTCTGTAACAGTCCTACAGCACCTCAGTCTCCAACCTCTGCTTTAAGCAACAGTCCTTCTGCACCCCAGTCTCCAACCTCTGCTTTGTGTAAGGATACTTCTGCACAACAGTCTCCAACTTCTGCTCTCTGTTACAGTCCTTCTGGACCTCAGTGTCCAAACTCTTTTCTCTGTAAGATACTTCTGAAACCCAGTCTCCAAAGTCTCCTTTCTGTAACAGTCCTTCTGCACCCAGTCTTTAACCTCTGCTCTCTGCAACAGTCCTTCTGCACCTCAGTCTCCCACCTCTGTTTTCTGCAACAGTCCTTCTCAAACAAATCTCCAACTTCTGCTCTTTGCAATATTCCTTATGCACCCCAGTCTCAACCTGTGCTCTCTGAAAAAGTCCTTCTGCACCCAAGTCTCTAACCTCTGCTCTCTGCAACGATCCTTCTGTACCTCAGTCTCGAACCTCTGCTCTCTGCAACGATCCTTTTGCACCCCAGTCTGAAAACTCTGCTAGCTGCAACAGTCTTTGTGAACCCCAGTCTCCAAAATCTGCTTCCTGCAACAGTTCTTCTGTACCTCAGTCTGAAATCTCTGCTCTCTGCAATAATCCATCTGCACCCCAGTCTCCAAACTCTACTCTCTGTAACAGTCCTTCTGTACCTAGTCTCCAATCACTGCTCTCTGCAACAGTCCTTCTACACCCCAGTCTCCATACTCTGATCGCCCCAACGATCCTTCTTAACCCCAGTCTCCAAACTCTGTTCTCTACATCAGTTCTGATGCACCCAGACTCCAACCTCTGCTCTCTGTAACAGTCCTTGTGTACCACAGTCTCCAACCTCTATTCTCTCTAAGGGTCCTTATGCACCTTCGTATCCAACCTCTACTTTTTGTATCAGTCGTTTTGAACCACAGTGTCCAAACTCTGCGTTCTGTAACGGTCCTTCTGCAACTCAGTCTGCAAC
The DNA here is from genome assembly GCF_052094955.1 of Ictidomys tridecemlineatus. Classification (NCBI taxonomy): domain Eukaryota; kingdom Metazoa; phylum Chordata; class Mammalia; order Rodentia; family Sciuridae; genus Ictidomys; species Ictidomys tridecemlineatus. The sequence goes on from NW_027525145.1 coordinate 10,740, forward strand.
GTCTGCTCTCTGCAACAGTACTTCTGCACCCCAGACTCAATTTTCTGCTCTCGGCAACAGTCATTTTTCACCCCAGTCTCCAAAATCTGCTCTCTGAAACAGTCATTCTCCACCCCAGTCTCCAAACTTTGGTCTCTGTAACAATCCTTTTGTACCGCATTCTGCAACCTCTGCTCTCTGTAAGGGTACTTCTGCACCCGAGTCTCCAACCTCTGCTTTCTGTGTCAGTCCTTATGCATCCCAGTCTCCAAACTCTGCCTCTAAGTAACTGTCCTTCTGCATCTTAGTCTCCAACCTCTGCTCCCTGCTACAGTCTTTTTGGACCCCAATCTCCAACCTCTACTCTCTGCAACAGTCCTTGTACATCCCAGTCTAAAACCTCTGCTCTCTGCAACAGTCCTTCTGCACCCCAGTATCCAACCTCTGCTAGCTGCAATAGTCCTTGTGAACCCCAGTCTCCAGCATCTGCTTCCTGCAACAGTTTTTCTGTACCTCAGTCTGAAAACTCTAGTCTCTGCAATAATCCTTCTGCACCCCAGTCTCAAAACTCTGCTCTCTGCAAAGTTCCTTCTGCACCTCAGTCACCAACCTCTACTCTCTGTAACAGTGCTTCTGCACCTAAGTCTCCATTCTCTGCTCTCTATAAGATCCTTCTGCACTCCAGTCTCTAACCTCTGCTCTCTGTATCAGTCCATCTTCACCCTGGTCTCTAACGTCTGCTCTCTGCAACGATCATTCTGCACCCCAGTCTCCAACCTCTGCTCCCTGCAACAGTCCGTGTGCAACCCAGTCTACAACATCTGCTCTCTGCAACAGATCTTCTGTACCTCAGTCTGAAAACTCTGCTGCCTGCAACGATTTTTCTGCACCCAAGTCTCCAACCTCTGCTCTCTGTAACAGTCCTTCTGCACCTCAATCTCCAATCTCTGCTTTCAGCAGCAGTCTTTCTCCACCCCAGTCTACAACATCTTCTCTCTGCAATATTTCCTCTGCTCCCCAGTATCAAACCTGTGCTCTCTGTAAAAGTCCGTCTGCACCCCAGTCTCCAACCTCTGTTCTTTGTAACAATCCTTCTGCACCTCAGTTTCGAACCTCCGTGCTCTGTAACAGTCCTTCTGCACCTCAGTCTCCAAACTCTTTTCTATGTAAGATCCTTCTGTAACCCAGTCTCTAACGTCTGCTCTCTGTAACAGTCCTTCTGCACCCCAGTCTTTAACCTCTGCTCTCTGTAATGGTCCTTCTGCACCCAAGTCTCCAACATCTGCTTTCTCTATCAGTCCTTCTGCACCTCAGTCTCCAACCTCTGCTTTCTGCAACAGTCCTTCATCAACCCAGTCTCCAAACTCTGCTCTCTGTAATGATCCTTCTGCACCCAAGTCTAAAACCTCTGTTCTCTGCAACGATCCTTCTGCACCTCAGTCTCCAACCTCTGCTCTCTGCAAAGATCCTTTGGCACCCCAGTCTCACACCTCTCTTCGCTGCAACAGTCTTTGTGAACCCCAGTCTCCAATATCTGCTCTCTGCAAGAGTTCTTCTGTACCTCAGTCTGAAAACTGTGCTCTCTGCAATAGTGCATCTGCACCCCAGTCTTCAACCTCTACTCTCTGTAACAGTCCTTCTGTACCTCAGTTTCCAAACTCTGCTCTATGCAACAGTCCTTCTGCACCCCGCTCTCAAACCTATGCTTTCTGTAACAGTCCTTCCGCACCTCAGTCTCCAAACTCTGCTCTCTGAAAGAAACTTTTACAACCCAGTCTCCAAACTCTGCTCTCTGTAACAGTCCTTCTACACCCCAGTCTCCAACCTCTGCTTTCTGTATCACTCCTTCTGCAATACAGTTTTTAATGTCTGCTCGCTATAACAGTCCTGCAGCACCTAACTCTGCAACCTCTGCTCTCTGTAACAGGCCTTCTTCACCCCAGTCTCCAAACTCTGCTGTCCGCAACAGTCCTTCTGTACCCCAGTCCCCAACCTAAGCTCTCTGAAAGATCCTTCTGCACCCAAGTCTCCAAACTCTACTCTCTGTAACAGTCCTTCTGCACCCCAGTCTCAAACCTATACTCTCTGTAACAATCCTTCTGCCCATTAATCTTTAACCTCTGGTCTCAGCAACGGTCTTTTTCCACCGAGTCTCCAACTTCTGTTCTTTGCAACAGTCCTTCTGCACCACAGTCTGCAACATATGCTCTCTGTAACAGTACTTCTGTAGTGCAGTCTCCAACCTCTGCTCTCTGTAACATTCCTTCTGCACCTCAGTCTAAATCTCTGCTGTCTGTATCAGTCCTTCTGCACACCTGATTCAAAACTCTGCTCTCTGAAACAGTCCATCTTCACCTCAGTCTCCAACCTCTGCTTTCAGCAGCAGTCCTTCTCCACCCCAGTCTACAACATCTGCTCTCTGCAATATTTCCTCTGCTCCCCCAGTATCAAACCTGTGTTCTCTGTAAAAGTCCATCTTCACCCCAGTCTCCAACCTCTGCTCTTTGTAACGATCCTTCTGCACCTCAGTTTCGAACCTCCGCTCTCTGTAAAAGTCCTTCTGCACCTCAGTCTCCAAACTCTTTTTTTTTGTAAGATCCTTCTGAAACCCAGTCTCAAACGTCTGCTCTTTGTAACAGTCCTTCTTCACCCCAGTCTTTAACCTCTCCTCTCTGTAATGGTCCTTCTGCACCCCATTCTCCAACATCTGCTTTCTCAATCAGTCCTTCTGCACCTCAGTCTCCAACCTCTGCTTTCTGCAACAGTCCTTCGGCAACCCAGTCTTCAAACTCTGCTCTCTGTAATGATCCTTCTGCACCCAAGTCTCAAAACTCTGCTCTCTGCAACGATCCTTCTGCACCTCAGTCTCCAACCTCTGCTCTCTGCAAAGATCCTTTGGCACCCCAGTCTCAAACCTCTGCTCGCTGAAACAGTCCTTGTAAACCCCAGTCTCCAACATCTGCTCTCTGCAACAGTTCTTCTGTACCTCAGTCTGAAAACTCTGCTCTCTGCAATAGTGCATCTGCACCCCAGTCTTCAGCCTCTACTCTCTGTAACAGTCCTTCTGTACCTCAGTCTCCAATCTCTGCTCTATGCAACAGTCATTCTGCACCCCATGCTCAAACCTATGCTCTCTGTAACAGTCCTTCTGCACCCCAGTCTCCAAACTCTGCTCTCTGAAAGAAACTTCTACAACCCAGTCTCCAAACTCTGCTCTCTGTAACAGTCATTCTACACCCCAGTCTCCAACCTCTGCTTTCTTTATCACTCCTTCTGCACCACAGTTTTTAAAGTCTGCTCTCTGTAACAGTCCTACTGCACCTCACTCTGCAATGTCTGTTCACTTTAACAGGCCTTCTTAATCCCCTTCTCCAAACTCTGCTTTCCACAACAGTCCTTCTGTACCCCAGTCCCCAACCTAAGCTCTCTGAAATATCCTTCTGCACCCAAGTCTCCAAACTCTACTCTCTGTAACAGTCCTTCTGCACCCCAGTCTCAAACCTATACTCTCTGTAACAATCATTCTGCACATTAATCTTTAACCTCTGCTCTCAGCAACGGTCCTTTTGCACCCCAGTCTCCAACTTCGGTTCTCTGCAACAGTCCTTCTGCACCACAGTCTGCAACATATGCTCTGTGTAACAGTCCTTTTGTACTGCAGTCTCCAACCTCTGCTCTTTGTAACGATCCTTCTGGACTCCAGTCTCTCACCTCTGCTTTCGGTATCAGTCCGTCAGCACCCCAGTCTCCAACCTCTGCTCTCTGTAACATTCCTTCTGCACCTCAGTCTAAATCTCTGCTCTCTGTATCAGTCCTTCTGCACCCCTGATTAAAAACTCTGCTCTCTGAAACTGTCCTTCTTCACCTCAGTCTTCAACAACTGCTTTCTGCAACAGTCCTTCTACACACCAGTCTCCAAACTCTGCTCTCTGGGACAGTCCCTCTATACCCCCATCTCCATAATCTGCTCTCTGCAATGATTCTTCTGCACCCCATTCTCCAACATCTGCTCTGCAATAGTCCCTCTGCAACCCTGTCTCCAAACTCTGTTCTCTATAAGATATTTCTGTACCCCAGTTTCCAAACTCTGCTCTTGCAATGGTCCCTCTGCACACCAGTCTCCAACCTTATTCTAAACAACAGTTCTTCTGTACCGCAGTCTTCAACCTCTGTTCTCTGTAAGGGTCCTTATTCACCCCAGTCTCCAAACTCTGCTTTCTGTATCACTGCTTCTGCACCACACTCTCCAAACTCTGCTCTCTCTAACAGTTCGTCTGCACCTCACTCTGCAACCTCTGCTCTCTGCAACAATCCTTCTGCACCCCAGTCTTCAACCTCTGCTCTCTGTAACAGTTCTTCTGTACTGCAGTCTCCAACCTCTGCTCTCTGTAGCGGTCCTTCTGCACCCGAGTCTCCAAACTCTGCGTTATGTATCAGTCATTCTGCAACTCAGTCTCCAACAGTGTAACAGTGGTTCTGCACCTCAGACTCTAAACACTGTTCTCTGCAACAGTCCTACTGCGCCCCAATCTCCAACCTCTGCTCTCTGCAACAGTCCTTATGCACCTCAGTGTCCAAACTCAGCTCTCTGTAAGATGCTTCTGAAACCAGTCTCCAACCTCTGCTTTCTGCAATGGTCTTTCTGCACCCCAGTCTTCAAACTCTGATCTCTACAATAGTTATTTAGCACCCCAGTCTAAAACATCTGCTCTCTGTAACAGTCCTTCTGTACCACAGTCTCCAAACTCTGTTCTCTGTAATGGTTTTCCTGCACCACATTGTCCAACCTCTGCTTTCTGTATCAGTCCTTTTGCACCACATTCTGGAAACTCTACTGTCTGTTTCAGTCCTTCTGCACCTCAGTCTGCAACCTCTGCACTCTGCAATAGTCCATATGCACCCCAGTCTCTAAATTCTGCTCTCTGTCACATTCCTTCTGTACCCAAGTAACCAACATCTGCTGTCTGCAACAGTCCTTCTCCAACCAAGTCTCCAACCTCTGCTTTCTGTATCACTCCTTCTGCACCACAGTTTTCAAACTCTGCTCTCTGTAACAGTCCTTCTGCACCTCACTCTGCTACCTCTGATCTCTACAACAATCCCTCTGCACCCTAGTCTTCAACCTCTGCTCTCTGTAACAGTCCTTCTGTACTGCAGTTTCCAATCTCTGCTCTCTGTAACAGTCATTCTGCACCCGAGTCTCCAAACTCTGCGTTATGTATCATTCATTCTGCACACCCTTCTCCAACCTCTGCTCTCTGTAACAGTCCTTCTGCACCTCACACTCCAACCTCTGTTCTCTGCAAAAGTACTTCTGCGCCCCTATCTCCAACCTCTGCTCTTTGCAACAGTCCTTCTGCACCTCAGTGTCCAAACTCTGCTCTCTGTAGGATCTTTCTGAAACCCAGTCTCCAAACTCTGCTTTCTGCAATGGTCCTTCTGCACCTCAGACTCCAACCTCTGTTCTCTGAAAGAGTCCTTCTACACCCCAGTCTCCATAATCTGCTCGCACCAACGATCCTTCTGCACCCAAGTCTCCAACATCTGCTCCCTGCAACAGTCCTTCTCCATCCCAGTCTCCAAACTCTCGTCTCTGCAACAGTCCATCTGCACCCCAGTCTCCAACCACTGCTTTCTGTATCAGTCCTTCTGCACCCCAGTCTCCAATCTCTGCTCTCTTAACAGTCCTTCTTCACCTCAGTCTCCAAACTCAGCTTTCTGCAACCGTGCTTCTGTTTTCCAGTCTCCAACCTCTGCTCTCTACCATGATCCTTCTGCACCCTAGTCTCAAACCTCTGCTCGCTGCAACAGTCCTTCTGAACCCCAGTCTCCAACATCTGCTCTCTGCAACAGGTCTTCTGTAAGTCAGTCTGAAAACTCTGCTCTCTGCAATAATCCTTCTGCACCCCATTCTCCAACCTCTGCTCTCTTTAACAGTCCTTCCATACCTAAGTCTCTAACCTCTGCTTTATGCAACAGTCCTTCTGCACCCCAGTCTCCGACGTCTGCTCTCTTCAACAGTATTCTACACCCCAGTCTCCAATCTCTGCTCTCTGCAACAGTCATTCTAAACCCAAGTCTCCATACTCTGATCGCCCCAACGATCCTTCAGCACACCAGTCTCCAACCTCTGGTCTCTACATCAGTTCTTTTACACCCCAGTCTCTTAACTCTGCTCTCAGTAACAGTCCTTCTGTACCGCAGTCTCCAACCGCTGTTCTCCGTGAGGGTCCTTATGCACCCCAGTATCCAACCTCTGCTTTCTGTATCAGTCGTTTTGCACCACAGTCTCAAAACTCTGCCCTCTGTAACAGTCCTTCTGCAACTCAGTCTGCAACCTCTGCTCTCTGCAAAAGGCCTTCTGCATCCCAGTCTTCATCCTCTGCTCTCTGCAAAAGTCCTTTTGCACCCCAGTCTCCAACATTTGCTCTCTGCAACAGTACTTCTCCACCCCAGTCTCCAAACTCTGCTCTCCATAACAGTCCTTCTGTACTGCAATTTACAACCTCTGCTCTGTGTAAGGGTACTTCTACACCCGAGTCTCCAACCTCTGCTTTCTGTATCAGTCCTTCTGCACCCCAGTCTCCAACCTGTGCTCTGAGTAACTGTCCCTCTGCACCTCAGTCTCGAACCTCTGCTCTCTGCAATGGTCCTTCTGCACCTGAGTCTCCAATTTCTGCTCTGTATCAGTCCTATACGCCTGTCTCCCACATCTACTCTCTGTAACAGTCCTTCTTCAACTCAGTCTTCAACCTCTGCTCTGTGTAACAGTCCTTCTGCACCCCAGTGTCCAACATCTGCTCTGTGTAAAAGTCCTTCCGCACCCCAGTGTCCAACATCTGCCCTCTGCAACGATCCTTCTGCAACCCAGTCTCCAAACTCTGCTCTCTGTAAAAGCCCTTCTTCATGCCCAGTCTCCAACCTCTGCTCTTTATAACAGGCCTTCTGCACCCCAGTATCCATACTCTGCTCTCTATAACAATCCATCTGTGCCTCAGTATCCAACCTGTACTCTCTGTAACAGTCCTTCTGCACATCACTCTCCAACATCTGCTCTTTGTAAGTTCCTTCTGCAACCAAGTCTCCAAACACTGCCCTCTGTAACAGTCCTTCTGCATGCCTTCTCCCAACTCTCCTCTCCATAACAGGCCTTCTGCACCCCATTCTCCAAAGTCTGTTCTCTATAACAACGCTAATGCACCCCAGTCTCCAACCTTTGCGCTCTGTAACAGTCCTGCTGCACCTCGGTCTACAATCTCTGCTCTCTGTAAGATCCTTCTGCAACCTTGTCTAAAAACTCTGCTCTCTGTAACAGTCCTTCTGCAACTCATTTTCAAAACTCTGTTCTTTCAACACTCATTCTGCACCCCAGTCCCCAAACTCTTTGCAACAGTCCTTATGCACCTCAGTGTCCAAACTCAGCTCTCTGTAAGATCCTTCTGAAACTCAGTCTCAACCTCTGCTATCTGCAATGGTTTTTCTGCACCCCAGTCTTCAAAGTCTGATCTCTACAATAGTTATTCTGCACCCCAGTCTAAAACATCTGCTCTCTGTCACAATCCTTCTGTACCGCAGTCTCCAAACTCTTCTCTCTGTAACCGTCCTTTTGCACCCCAGTCTCCAAACTCTGCTTTCTATATCAGTCCTTCTGCACCCCAGTCTACAATCTCTGCTCTCTGTAACAGTTCTGCTGCACCTCATATCCAAACTCTGCTATCTTCAACAGTCCTTATGCACCACAGTCTCCAACCTCTGCTGTGTACAAATTTCCTTCTGCATTCCAGTCTGCAACGTGTGCTCTGTGTAACAGTCCTTCTGCAGCCAAGTCTCCACCTCTGCTCTCTGCAATGATCCTTCTGCAACCAAGTGTCAAAACTCGATTCTCTGTAACAGTCCATCTCCACCTCAGTCTTCAACCTCTGCTCTATGATAGAGTCTTTCTGCACCCCAGTGTCCAACATCTGCTCTATAAAAAGTCCTTCTGCACCCCAGTCTCCAACATCTGCTCTTTGCAACAGTCCTTCTGTACCACAGTGTCCAAACTCTGCTCTCTGCAACGATGCTTCTGCACCCCACTCTCCAAACTCTGCTGTCTGAAAGATCCTTCTGACCCAAGTCTTTTTTCAAACTCTGCTCTCTGTAATATTCCTTCTCCACGCCAGTCTCAAAGCTCTGCTTTATGAAACGGTCCTGCTGCACCCCAGTCTCTAACCTCTGTACTCTGCAACACTCCTTCTGCTCCTCAGTCTCCGAACTCTGCTCTCTGTAACAGTCCTTCTTTACTGCATTCTTCAAACTCTGCTTTCTGTAAAGGTAATTTTGCACGCCAGTTTCCAACCTCTGCTTTCTTTCTCCGTCCTTCTGCACCTCAGTTTCCAACCTCTGCTCCCTCCAAAGTACTTCTGCACTCCATTCTACAACTTCTGATCTCTGCAACAGTCCTTCTGAACAACAGTACCCAACATCTGCTCTCTGAAAGAGTCTTTGTGTACCCTATTCTCCTACCTCTGCTCTCTGGAACAGTTTTTCTGTACTGCAGTCTTCAACTTCTGCTCTCTGCAATGAACCTTCTGCACCCCAGTCTTCAACATCTGCTCTTTACAAAAGTCCTTCTGCACCTCAGTCTGAAAATTTTGCTCTCTGCAACAATCCTCCTGCACCAAAGACTTCAACATCTGCTCTCTGTAACAGTCCTTCTGCACCTCAGTCTCCAAACTCTGCTCTATGTAAGATCCTTCTGCAAAACAGTCTCCAAAATTTGCTCCATGTAACAGTCCTTCTGGACCTCAGTCTCCAACCTCTGCTCTCTGTAACATTCGATCTACACCTCAGTCTGAAACCTCTTCTCTCTGCAGGATACTTCTGAACCCCATTCTCCAACCACTGCTCTCTGTAACAGTCCTCCTTCACCTCAGTCTCCAAAATCTGCTCTCTGTAAGATCCTTTGCAACCGAGTCTGCTCTCTATAACAGTCCTTCTGCACGCCAGTCATCAACCTCTGCTCTCTGTAACAGGCCTTCTGCACCCCAGTCTCCAAACTCTTCTCTCTGCAACGATCATTCTACACCTCAGTCTCCAACATCTGCTCTCTGTAAGATCTTTTAGCAACCCAGTCTCCCAACTGTGCCCTCTCTAACAGTCCTTCTGCACACCTTCTCCCAACTCTCCTCTCTGTAACAGGCCTTATGCACCCAGTCTCCAAAGTCTGTTCTCTATAAGAAGCCTTATACACCACAGTCTCCAACCTCTACTCTCTGCAACAGTCCTGCTGCACCCCAGTCTCCAACCTGTGGTCTCTGCAACAGTCCTTGTGCACCTCAGTCTTAAAACGCTGTTTTCTGCTACGATCCTTTTGCACCTCAGTCTCCAACCTCTACTCTCTGTAATAGTCCTTCTGCACCTGGGTCCCCAACATCTGCTCTCTGTTAGATACTTCTTCAACCAATCTCCAAACTCTGTGATCTGTAACAGTCATTCTAGAGACCTTCTCCTCACTCTGCTCTCCGTAACAGGCCTTCTGCCCAGTCTCCAACATCTGCTCTCCACCACAGTACTCCTGCACCCTAGTTACCAACATCTGCTGTCTGCAACAGACCTTCTGCACCCCAGTCTTCAAACTCTGCTCCGTGTAACACTCCTTCTGCACCCCAGTCTCCAACCTCTGCTCTCTGTACCAATCCTTCTGCACCCCAGTCTCAAACCTCTGCTCTCCGTAACAGTCCTTCTTCAACATATTCTCCAACCTCTGCTCTCTGTTACAGTCTTTTTATACCACAGTCTCCAACCTCTGCTCCCTGTAACCGTCCCTCTGCACCTCAGTCACCAAACTTTGCTCTCTGTAACAGTCCTGATGCACCTCAGTCTTCAACCTCTGCTCTCTGTTACAGTCCTTCTTCACCTCAGTCTGAAACCTCTGCTCTCTGCACGATCCTTCTGCATCCGAGTCTCCAATCACTGCTCTCTGTAACATTCATCCTGCACCACAGTCACCAAACACTGCTCTCTGTAAGATCCTTCGGAAACCCAGCCTCAAAACTCTGCTCTCTATAAAAGTCCTTCTGCAACCCAGTCTCCAACCTCTGCTCTCTGTAGCAGGCCTTATGCGCCCCAGTCTCCAAACTCTGCTCTCTTAAACAGTCCTTCTGCACCCCAGTCTCACACCACTGCTTTCTGTATCATAATTCTTCATCCCAGTCTCCAACATCTGCTCTGTATAACAGTCCTTCTGCATCTAAGTCTCCAACCTCTGCTCTCTGCAACAGTCCTTCTGCACCCCAGTCTCCAACCTCTGCTTTGTACAACATTCCTTCTGAACCCCAGTCTCCAACCTGTGCTCTCTGTAACAGTCCTTCTGCACTGCAGTCTCCCAACTCTTCTCTCTGTAATGATCCTTCTGCAGCCCAGTCTCCACCTCTGCTGTCTTCAATTATTCTTCTGCAACTCAGTATCCAACTTTTGCTCTCTTCTACGATTCTTCTGCACCCCAGTCTCCAACCTCTACTCTCTGTAACTATTTTTCTGCACCTTTGTCTCCAACCTCTGCTCTCTGCAACCATCCTTCTCAGCCCCTGTTTCCAACCTCTGCCCTCTGCAACGATCCTTATGCACCCCTTTCCAACATCTGCTCTCTGTAACGATTCTTCTACACCCCGTCTCAAACCTCTGCTTTCTGTGTAAGTCCTTCTGAACCACGGTTTCCAACCTCTGCTCTCTGTAACAGTTCTACTGCACCTCTGTCTCCAACATCTGAACTCTGCAACCTTACTTGTGCACCCCATTCTCTAACCTCTGCTCTCTGAAACAGTCCTTCTGCACCACACTCTCTAACCTCTGCTCTCTGCAACAGTCTTTCTGTAACACAGTCTTCAACCTCTTCTCTCTGTAATGGTCCTTCTGTACCCCACTCTCGACCTCTGCTTTCTGTATCAGTTATTCTGCACCCCAGTCTCAAACCTTTGCTCTCTGTAACATTCTTTCTGCACCCCAGTCTCCAAACTCTGCTCTCTGCAACAGTGCTTCTGAACCCCAGTCTCCAACATCTGCACTCTGAAACAGTTCTTCTATAAACCATTCTCGAACCTCTGCTCTCTGTAACAGTCCTGTATTGCAGTCTCGGAACTCTGCTATCTGCAACGGTCCTTCTGCACCCCAGTCTCCAACATCTGCTCCCTGCAACAGTCCTTTTAACCTTATTCTCGAAACTCTGCTATCTGCAACAGTCCTTCTGCACCCCAGTCTCCAACACCTGCTCCCTGTAACAGTCCTTTTAACCTTATTCTCCAAACTCTGCTATCTGCAACAGTACTTCTGCACCCCAGTCTCCAAACTCTGCTCTCTGTAACAATCCTTCTGCACGTCTGTCTCCACCTTTGCTCTCTGCAATGGACCTTCTGAACGTCCGTCTCCAACTTCTACTCTCTATATAAGTCCTTCTGCACCTCAGTCTTCAACCTCTGCTCTCTGTAAGATCCTTCTGCAACCCAGTCTCCAAACTCTGCCCTCTGTAACAGTCGTTCTGTATCCCTTCACAAAACCCTGCTCTCTGTAACAAGCCTTCTGCATTGCAGTCTCCAACCTCTGTTCTCTGTAACAGTCCTTCTGCACCCCAGTTTCAAACCTCTGCTCTCTACAAAGATCTTTCTGCACACCAGTCTCCAAACTCGGCTCTCTGTGACAATCCTGTTCCACCTCAGTCTCCAACCTCTGCTCTCTGTAAGATTCTTCTTCAACAGTGTCTCCAAACTCTGCTCTTTGTAACAGTCCTTCTGCACCCCAGTCTCAAACCTCTGCTCTGTGCAACAGTTCGTCTGCACCGCAGTCTCCAACCTCTGCTCTATGAAAGATCCTTCTGCACCCCAGTCTCCAAACTCCGATCTCCGTAACAGTCCTTCTTCACCCGAGTCTCAAACCTTTGCTCTCTGTAACAATCCTTCTGCACCTCAGTCTACAAAATCTGCTCTCTGCAACGGTCCTTCTGCACCCCATTCCCCAACCTCTGTTTTCTGCTAGAGTACTTCAGAATGTCAGTCTCCAACCTCTGCTCTCGGCAAAAATCCTCCTGCATCCCAGTCTCCAACCATTGCTCTCAGTAACTTTTCTTCTGCACCTCAGTCTCCAAACTCTGCTCTATGTAAGATCCTTCTGCCACCCAGTCTCCAAACTCTTGTCTCTGTAACAGTCATTCTGCACCCAGTCTCCAACCTCTGCTCTCTGTAACAGTCCTTCTTCACCCCAGGCTCCAACCTCTGCTTCCTTCAACAATTTTTCTGTACCCCAGTCTTCAACTTCTGCTCTCTGCAACATTTCTTCTTCACCCCAGTCTTTAACATCTACTCTCTGAAACAGTCCTTCTGCATCCCATACTCCAACCTCTGCTCTCTGCAACAGTCCTTCTGTACCCTGGTCTCCAGCCTCTGCTCTCTGTAACAGTCCTTCTGTACTGCAGTCTCCAACCTCTGCTCTCTGTAAGGTTCATTCTGGACCCAAGTCTAAAATCTTTGCCTTCTGTATCAGTCCTCCTGCACCCCAGTCTCCAACCTCTGCTCTCTGTAACAGTCCTTCTACACTCCAGATTTCAACCTCTGCTCTGTGTAACAGTCCTTCTGTAACCCAGTTTCTAATTGCTGCTCTCTGCTACGA
>NW_027525146.1:0-23348 GCF_052094955.1 Ictidomys tridecemlineatus
GGTGCAGAAGGATCGTTACAGAGATCAGAGGTTGAAGACTGAGGTGCAGAACGACTTTTATAGAGAGCAGAGGTTGGAGACTGGGGTGCAGAAGGATTCTTATAGAGAGCAGAGGATGGAGACTCGGGTGCATAAGGAGTGTTACAGAGAGCAGAGTTTGGAGATTCTTGTTCAGAAGAACTGTTAAAGAGAGCAGAGTTTTTAGACTGGTGTTCAGAAGGATTGTTACAGAGTGCAGAGTCTTGATTCGGGTGCAGCAGGACTGTTACAGAGAGTATAGCTTGGAGACTGGTGTGCAGAAAAACTGTTACAGAGAGCAGAGGTTAGAGACTGCGGTGCAGAAGGCCTGTTACAGAGAGCATTGGTTGGAGACTGAGTTTCAGAAGGATTCTTACAGAGAGCAGAGGTTGGATACTGAGGTGCAGAAGGACTGTTAAATAGAGCAGAGGTTGGATACTGAGTTGCAGAAAGATTGTTACCGAGAGCAGAGGTTAGAGACTAAGGTGCAGAAAAGCTGTTCCAGAGAGCAGAGTTTGATGCTTGGGGTGCAGAAGTATCATTGCAGAGAGAAGAGGTTGGAGACTGAGGTGCAGAAGCACTTACGGAGAGCAGAGTTTGGAGACTAGGGTTCAGAAAGACAGTTACAGAGAGCACAGGTTGGAGACTGGGGTGCAGAAGAAATATTCCAGAGAGCATAGATTTGAAACTGGGGTGCAGAAGCACTGTTGCAGAGAGCAGAGTTTAGAGACTGTGGTGCAGAAGGAATGTTACAGAGAGCAGAGGTTGGAGACTGGGTTTCAGAACGACTGATACACAAAGCAGAGTTTGGAGACTGCGGTATAGAAGGACTGTTACAGAGAGTAGAGGTTGGAGACTGGGGTGCAGAAGGACTGTTGCAGAGAACAGAGAATGGAGACTGGGGTGCAGGAGAACCGTTGCAGAGAGCAGAGTTTTGAAACTGAGGTGCAGAAGGTTTGTTACAAAGAGCAGAATTTAAATACTGGAGTGCAGACGGACTGTTACAGAGAGCAGAGTTCGGATACTGGGGTTCAGAGGGATCTTAGAGGGATCAGACGTTAAAGACTGATGGAAAAAGGACTGTTGCAAATAGCAGAGGTTGGAGACTGAGGTGCAGAATGGTCGTTTCAGAGAGAAGAGGTTGGAGACTGGGGTGAAGAAGGCCTGTTACAGAGAGCAGAGGTTGGAGACTGGGGTGCTGAAGGCCTGTTACAGAGAGCAGATGTTGGAGACTGTAATGCAGAAGGACTGTTACAGATAGCACAGTTTATAGACTGGGTTGCAGAAGGATATTATAGAGAGCAGAGTTTGGAGACTGAGGTGAAGAAGGATTGTTACAGAGAGCAGAGTTTGGAGACTGTGTTGCAGAATGATTGTTGCAGAGAGCAGAGTTTTCAGACTTAGGTGCAGAAGGACTGTTGCAGAGATCAGATGCTCGAGAGTTGGGTGCAGAAGGACTCTTTCAGAGAGCAGAACTTGGAGACTGGTGTGCAGAAAGATTCTTGCAGGGAGCAGATTTTGGAGACTGGGGTGCAGAAGGCCTGTTACACATATCACAGTTTGGAGACTGGTGTGCAGAAGGATATTATAGAGAGAAGAGTTTGGAGACTGAGGTGCAGAAGGACTGTTGCAGAGAGCAGATGTTCGAGACTGGGTTGCAGAAGGAGTGTTTCAGAGAGTATAACTTGGAGAATGGGGTGGAGAAGTATTGTTGCAGAGAGCAGAGGTTGGAGACTGAGGTGCAGAAGGACAGTTAAAGAGAACATAGGTTGGATATTGGGGTGCAGAAGAAATGTTGCAGAGAGCATACATTTGTGACTGGGGTGCACAGGACTATTACAGAGAGCAGAGGTTGGAGACTGAGGTGCAGAAGGACTGTTACAGAGAGCAGAGTTTGGAGACTGGGTAGCAGATCGACTGATACACAAAGCAGAGTATGGAGATTGGGGTGCGGAAGGACCATTACAGATAGCAGAGTTTGGAGACTGAGGTATAGAAGGACTGTTACAGAGAGCAGAGGTTGGAGACTGGGGTGCAGAAGTTTTGTTACAGAGACCAGAGGTTGGATACTGGGTTGCAGAAGAACTGTTACAGAGAGTAGATTTTGGAGACTTGGTGCAGAAGGATCTTACAGAGAGGAGAGTTTGGAGACTGAGGTGCAGAATGACTGTTGCAGAGAGCAGAGGTTGGAGACTGAGGTGCAGAATGATCATTCCAGAGAAGAGGTTGGAGACTGCCGTGAAGAAGGTGTGTTACAGAGAGCAGAGGTTGGAGACAGGGGTGCAGAAGTACAGTTGCAGAGAGCAGAGGTTGGAGACTGGGGTGCAGAAGGACTGTTACAGATATCACAGTTTGTAGACAGGTGTTCAGAAGGATATTATAGAGAGAAGAGTTTGGAGACTGAGGTGCTGAAGGACTGTTACAGAGAGCAGAGTTTGGAGACTTGGTTGCAGAATGATTGTTGCAGAGAGCAGAGTTTTCAGACTTAGGTGCAGAAGGACTGTTGCAGAGAGCAGATACTCGAGAGTTGGGTGCAGGAGGACTCTTTCAGAGAGCAGAACTTGGAGACTGGTTTGCAGAAGGATTCTTGCAGGGAGCAGAGGTTAGAGACTGGGGTGCAGAAGGCCTGTTACAGATATCAAAATTTGGAGACTGGTGTGGAGAAAGATATTATAGAGAGCAGAGTTTGGAGACTGAGGTGAAGAAGGACTGTTACAGAGAGCAGAGGTTGGAGACTGGGGTGAAGAATGATTGTTGCAGAGAGCAGAGTTTTCTGACTGAGGTGCAGAAGGACTGTTGCAGAGAGCAGATGTTTGAGACCGGGTTACAGAAAGAGTGTTTCAGAGAGTAGAACTTGGAGAATGGGGTGGAGAAAAATCGTTGCAGGGAGCAGAGGTTTGAGACTGAGGTGCAGAAGGACAGTTACAGAGAGCATAGGTTGGATATTGGGGTGCAGAAGAAATTTTGCAGAGAGCATAGATTTGTGACTGGGGTGCACAAGGACTATTACAGAGAGCAGAGGTTGGAGACTGAGGTGCAGAAAAACTGTTACAGAGAGTATAGGTTGGAGACTGGGTTGCAGAACGACTGATACACAAAGCAGAGTCTGCAGACTGGGGTGCGGAAGTACCATTACAGAGAGCAGAGTTTGGAGACTGAGGTATAGAAGGACTGTTAGAGAGAGCAGAGGTTGGAGACTGGGGTGCAGAAGTTTTGTTACAGAGACCAGAGTTTGGATACTGGGTTGCAGAAGAACTGTTACAGAGAGTAGATTTTAGAGACTTGGTGCAGAAGGAACTTACAGAGAGCAGAGGATGGAGACTGAGGTGCAGAATGATCCTTTCAGAGAGAAGAGGTTGGAGACTGGGGTGAAGAAGGCGTGTTAAAGAGAGCAGAGGTTGTAGACTGGGGTGCTGAAGGCCTGTTACAGAGAGCAGAGGTTGGAGACTGGGGTGCAGAAATACTGTTACAAATATCACATTTTTTAGACTGGTGTGCAGAAGGATATTATAGAGAGCAGAGTTTGGAGACTGAGGTGCAGAAGCACTGTTACAGAGAGCAGAGTTTGGAGACTTGGTTGCAGAATGATTGTTGCAGAGAGCAGAGTTTTCAGACTTAGGTGCAGAAGGATTGTTGCAGAGAGCAGGTGTTCGAGAGTTGGGTGCAGAAGGACTCTTTCAGAGAGCAGAACTTGGAGACTGGTGTGCAGAAGGATTCATGCAGGGAGCAGAGTTTAGAGACTGGGGTTCAGAAGGCCTGTTACAGATATCACAGTTTGGAGACTGGTGTGCAGAACAATATTATAGAGAGCAGAATTTGGAGACTGAGGTGCAGAAAGACTGTTATAGAGAGCAGAGGTTGGAGACTGGGTTTCAGAATGATTGTTGCAGAGAGCAGAATTTACAGACTTAGGTGCAGAAGAACTGTTGCAGAGAGCAGATGTTCGAGAGTGGGGTGCAGAAGGACTTATTCAGAGAGCAGAACTTGGAGACTGTGGTGCAAATGTTTTCTTGCAGTGAGCAGAGTTTGGAGACTGAGGTGTAGAGGGACTGTTACAGACAGCAGAGATTGGAGACTGGGGTGCAGAATGATTGTTGCAGAGAGCAGAGTTTTCTGACTGAGGTGCAGAAGGACTGTTGCAGAGAGCATATGTTCGAGACTGGGGTGCAGAAAGAGTGTTTCAGAGAGCAGAACTTGAAGACTGGGGTGGAGAAGGATTGTTGCGGGGAGCAGAGGTTGTAGACTGGGGTGCAGAAGGACTGTTATAGAGAGCAGAGGTTTTAGACTGGGGTGCAGAAGGCCTGGTACAGAGAGCAGAGCTTTCACACTGTGGTTCAGAATGATTGCTGATAGCTGGTGAGCCTCCTTCTGGACACCTTCTTTTCCTCACAGTCAATCAGGCCCTCTCTCCTCACCCTGCTCTCTTTTGGCTTTGTGAGCACCTGTGACTTCCCCAGTCACTCTAAGCCATGACTCCCAGGCCTATCTCCTGGGAACCTGTCCCGCTGCCTCCTGGAATCTCCTTGGGGAGACCCCGCAGGTACCCAGACTCCAGGCCCAATTTTTTTTCCTCCTTTCCTCTCTCCAGACACGCAACTTCTCATTTTTTTTTATGTTTTAATGAGTGATCCCACTGCCACTCAGCTACCCCACAGACCAGGTGCCCTCTTGTGTCCTCGTCACCAGGACTTTAAAGTTCTCCACCCAGGGCTCCTCTTCAGAGCTATTCCCCAAGCTCCAAATGTCACATCTTCAGTTACCAGATATTTCCTTTTAATCTTGTTTTGGCACCCGATTACTCTCTCTGACTACATGAAGGTATTCTAACCAAAGCACATAGACTGTAGAGACTATTATGGCTTATAAATAAGGTATCCCCCCACCAAAAGCTCAGGGTCAGCACCAGTAGCAGTGTTCGGAGGTGAAATGATTAGACTGTGAGACTTGTGACCTAATCTGTGGATCCATCCATTTTGTGGGTTAATTATCTGAAAGGCCCACTGTACTGAGAGAAGTGTGGGCAGGTGGAGTGTGGCTGGGGACATGCCATGGGAAATCACATTTTGTCCCCTGCGAACTGTCTCCTCCTGTTCCCTCCCCTGCCTCAACCTTCTGGCTGCCATGAGCTAGGGACGCTTCCCTTCTTTTTACCTTCCACCTCGGCATCCCACCTAATCTCAGGCCGGCAGCAATGGGTCAGCTGGGCCCAGACTAAACCTTTAAGCCAGGAGGCCAGAGTACATCTCCCCCTCCGGGTTGTTCTGGTCAGGCCTGTGGTAACTGTGGCAACTGTGGACTGACCCAGGGAGTAGGTGTTATGAGTGGATTGGACCCACAACCGTTTCCAAAATACACAGATTCTGTCATTTTCAGAGCTCAAGCCATTTCCTTCTGGATGGCCTGTTTCCAGCCTGCCCTCACCTAGAATGTGGTCTACTAGTGATTATTGAGATTCTCCAGCCGTCCTGGTCCTGCCCATTTGCACACCACAGCTAGCTCCTAGGCAGCCAGACCCATGGACCTCCTGCTGCCCACTGAGGAGAGAAGAGAGATTTTCTGAGGACCCTGTTAGAAACTGCACAACAAATTCTTTTATGTGAGATTTAAATTTTATTCTAAAGAGATAATTCGAAATGGTCACATATGTTTATGAAGGAAAATGTTCATTAAAATATTTATAGGACTGGAGATTATCTGAATGTTTAGCCAAAGGGGAGAGATTAAGATTATTTAAGAGAGATTTAAGTTTATTGATCATCTAAATAGATGCAGAAAAAGCATTTAACAAAATATAGCACCTCTACCTGTCAAAACAGTAGAAACACTAGGGAGAGAAGGGACTTTGTAAAAGCATTGTAAAAGCTATCTATACTTAACCCAAGGCAGCATCATTCTAAGTGGAGAAAGGTTGAAAGCATTCACTCTAAAAACCTGAAGCAGACAGGGTGCCCCCTCTTTCACCACTGCTATTCAACTTCATCCTTGAAATTGCCAGAGACATTGGACAAAAGCAAGAAATTAAAGGTATACAAATAGGTCAAGAAGAATTCAAATCTCACTCTTTGCTGATAGGATCATGTCATTTTCTTAAATTTTTTATTAGAGCATAATAGTTATACATAGAAGTTGGGTTGATTTGGAAAAGATCCTACGTGCATGGAATCTGATTTACTTCATTCAGTCCCCACCCCCATCTCCCTCCCCTTCCCGCCCCCATTCTCTTTTCTCTACTGATCTCTCTTTGGGTCATTTATCTGTTAATTTCTGACTGGTGTTTTCTACATATACATACAGGTGCAGTCCCCTGTGGTAGACTTCCATGTGCACATAACATGATCTGCGTAAAAAGCTTTCACATTTCCTCACTTCCCAAACCTCTCCGCCCTCTCATTCTCCTTCTACTCCATTGATCTTCCCTGTATACTTAAGATAGCCTGTCCAACCCCAGTTCATCAACTTCTTTCCTCTATTTTGCTCTGGCCCTGATAATTTCAGCATTGTACAGAAATATTTAACTTCTGTCTTTCCGAACACACAGATCAAGATTGATGTAAAATGAGAAAAACTCTACATTGGAAAACACTGAATGCAACACCGACTGTTTCTGCATATGATGACTCTGCATTGTAAATTTTTTTCTTAACATTTGCAATGAAAATGAACTTTTCCAAAAATCCTATGTTTACATAAAAGGACAACAGGAGACAGAGATTACTGAGACAGTGAGAAATGACTTCACACCATGATGAGGTCAAATGGCTTTCTGTTGGCTTCTAGCAATTCTCTGGTTACTCCCACCCACCATCGCCCCTGGAAATGTGTGCAGCTCCATCTGTCTGATTTCCTGAGATCAGTCCCACAGGTTATCAGTCTCCAGGCTGCTTTTCATTCGATATTATTTGCCATGTTGCTGCAGATTAACAAGCCTGTTTGGGGTGCTCTCAGTCCGTTTTCATCATCGTCTCTTTTTTCTCACTTTTGTAGCTATGACAACATTGTAAATGAGCAATCAATCATTTGTCACTGAATTCATCTTCTTGGGATTTTCCAACCACTCCAACCTATAGGGCTGGTCCTTCTTGCTCTTTCTGGTCATTTACCTTACCACTCTCCTGGGGAACATGCTCATAATAGTGGCCACCAGGGTCAGTCCTGCTCTCCACACTCCAATGTACTTTTTCCTCAGCAATTGAGCTTCTTGGACGTCTGCTACACATCCACCACCCTCCCAGTACTGCTGGTGAACTTCTTCTGGGAGAAAAAGGCCATTTCTTATTAGGGCTTTCTTTCCCAGATCTTCTTATTGGTGACAAGTGCTGGCACAGAAGGCTTCTTACTGGCTTTGTGGCCAGTATGACTGCTGTGTGGCCACCTGCCGTCCTCCTCAGTACCCAGTCATCATGAGTGTGAAGGTCTGTGTTGGCCTGGTGACTGGGTCCTGGCTGTGTGGGCAGGTGAATTTGGTCACACACACGGTGCTGGCCATCACACTCACTCTGTGTGAGCCCCACCAGAGCAGCCACTTTCTCTGTGACACCCCATTGCTCCTGAAGCTCTCCTGCTCAGACACCTCTGTCAATGAGTCTGCGCTCCACGTTGTCAGTGCCACCATGGGCCTGAGCCCCTGCCTCTTCACTGCAGGCTCCTACGCACTCATCATGGCGGCCATCATGGGGATTTCCTCTACCCAGGGCAGGAGGAAGGCTTTCTCCACCTGTGCGTCTACCCTAACTGTCATGGTGGTCTTCTATGGAACAGCCAACTTCCACTCTGACAGGCCCAGAGAAGTCTGGACACGGACACCCTAGTCTCTGTGCTCTTCTGTGTGGTGACCCCTATGTTGAAGCCCATCATTCACAGCCTGAGAAGCAACCAGGTCCAGAGTGCCCTGAGGAAGCTGGCTGAAAGACAGACTGTATAGTGAGATTAGAACTAGATAGATGATGGTTTCATTCTAGGAAATGTCTTAGTTGTAGAAATATGTGAACACTTCAGCAGCAATTACAAGAGCGCTCTCTCCATACACAGTGTCTCATGACCACTGTTGTGCCCCTCCAACCAGGAGAAGCACACTGTGCTAAGTATGTGACACATTGTGACCTCACCTGGGTTCTCTAATCCACAGGTATTTCAGAATATTTTTATTACTTTTCTCTCCAAAAAAAGCTTATACCCAAAGCAGTCAATCTCCTTCCCCCCAATATTGCAGTTCTAGCCAACACTAGTGAATGTGAAGTGCTATGTGCAAAGTGACTTTGACTTGCATTTTCCTAATGGATCTTGATTCTAAGTTTTAAATAAACACCATTTCTGTGTTTCTCCTTCACATGTGGAAAGATCCATGTATACACTCGAGTTTCTGTGGATATTTTTAATGAAGTAATACCTTATACGCCTTCTGGATCTGACTCCTTTCACTTAGGATGTTTGCAATTTTCAGTTATATTGTAGCTTGTATTAGTATTTTAGTTTATTCCTTCTTATTGTTACTGATTTCCATATTATGAAAATGCCACATTTCTTTGTTCATTTCCCACTGGATAGTAATTTTTACTTTGTGTCTGTGTGGGTGTCGTACTGCAGATTGAACCCGGAGCCTCCTTCACACTAAACAATGTTCTATCACTAAGCCAAAGCCCAACCCTTTTAAAAATTTTGTTTTTAAACAGGGTCTTGCAAATTTCCCCAGTTGTCCCTGAATTTGTGATCCTCCTGCCTCAGTTTCTTGAGTAGCTAGATTACAGACCTGCCTGGTCATTTTCACTTTTTGACTAATATGAATAAGATTCGTATATATAATATGAACATTATATATATAATATGGACATTATATGAACATTCATGTACAAATCATTGGTGGACAACTTTTTTATTTATCTTGAGTTTGTAAGTAGGAGAAGAAGAGGTGGATCGTTAACTCCATATTTAACTTTCTGAAGAAGTTCCAGATCGTTTTAAGAGCAGTGGAACCAGCTTACCTTATTATTAAGAGTGGTGAATTAAGCTTCTGATTTTCTCACTTCCTTAACAACACATCATTATCATTCCTTTTATTGTGACGACCCTGGAATGTGTGAAGTGCTTCCTCAAATGTGCTTTAGCTTTGCCTTTCCTTCATGGCTAATCATTCTAAGATCTTTTAGGAGTACTGTTAATGTGTCTGTCCTAAGCATGAGGAAAACCCCATTGTATTATGGGAAATTTTAAGTTCTAGAGACTTACCTCTTTATCTAATACTTTTATTTTTATTTTTGTGCAGTAAAATACTACAAGACTTTCAAGCTTGTTGTCTTTTCTTCATCTGTGCCCGAAAGAGCTGTTTGATGACTCTTTTTTTACCCCACTTTTAAACTCCATAGCAAACAATTTCTTCACCAGGTAATGAGAATCAGCAGGATCATAAAATTAAGAAGCACAAAGTCATACAGGGTTTGGTAATGGATCAGCTTTTAGCAGGAGTGGATTAGCTGAAGATAGTGGTGATGCTTTTATTATTGTGGCTTCTAATATCTGTCCATCTGGCAAAGTATGTAACATGAAGGAAAAACTTCATATGCCGTGTGATATCTATCCCAATAAGTGTACACCCACCCTGAGCCCTTCTCTCCCGAGTGGGAAGGGAAGGCAGTCTTGAGTTTTCAGCCACCCAAAACTTATTAGCATAAATCTCACTCTGAACTTTGCTCACCCACATCCCTGAAAAGAGAGGACGCTGATCTTCTCGCTGCATGCTGGGAACAGGTGATTGCCAAGACATTAATGAATCCAACAGCGAATTAACTGCTCTTCATTGTTGCAGTTGAACTCAAGCCATTGCCCTTGAGTTGTGTTTGCACACTGAGGAGTCCCAGAGTAGCTGCAGAGGAAAGGTTTGATGCATATTCACAACAGGTCAACCCCAGACCTCTATAAATGTCCATCACAGGAAAATGAATTGTGAGAGATCAGAGGATTTTGTCTCCTTCATGAGGCCACAAATATGCGACAGGCAACTTTCAGAATAACAGGTCTATTTTGTGGTGAATGGAGACCAACACCCAGTTTTACCAAGAGCTTTCTTTCCAGCCCAGGTGCTAGTATGGAGAGCAGCAAGGGCCACACCAAAACCAGAAATCTACGCCTCTCTGTGAGAGTTGCTGGTAAGTAGTTTATTTACCATCACAATTTTCAAAAACACTATCCCAGAATCAGGATATACCTACACCTTATAAACATATTACAGAATATTGTACATATTTTCATTACCATTTTGATGGCATTTATGTAATGACCTATCATAGCACCTTTTTTATGTGTGTCTAAGTTTCCACAATACTACTTGTATTGCCAGAGTAGAAATAACTTCAGAGGTTATCACAAAACCTGAGGGATTTAGCATGATGCCTCCAGTACTGGAAGAAAACCCAAAACATAACCAGAAACCCTGGAATGCCTAAATTCTTTAAGTGAGATGATGTATGTGAAAAATTACTTATGATAAACAATACATAAGGCTAAGTGTTAATCCTCTGCTTTTGATGAGCAGGATAGAAAGGAATAATTTTTAGGGAGAAAGTACAGGGACACATTCCCATTATGATACAATATAGCATAATAATAGACCTACCAAAATATCTTTTTAAATAAAAATCATTATTGTAGAAGAAGTTATGTTTAGAAATGTATTCATTCACTAACTAGGGGTTTTCATCTTTATCTTACAACACATGGATGCTTGGGGAGGGGAGTTGCAAGCAATTTATTAACTGTAATAAGTCCCTGAAGCTTGTGATTAATCTACTTCATACAAAACCCCCCTACTTTAGAAATATTATATTTTGGGGTCACTCATAAGTGACTTCATTCTCGGTCACCTGACTTTGAAATGACTGATTGGGAAAGAAAGATGCAGAGCTGCTTGTTCTGTGGGAACTGAGCCGATGGTCTCCATAAGGGATATGTTTAGCAGAAAGGAGACACTGAGTTCCTCAGAAGCCTCTTGGCTATGCTGCCTCACTTATGCCCACAGAGGCTTTATTGTTCTCAGAAAGATATCTGCACCAGAACCACTGAACATAAATGTCCTCTCGCCTCTGTCAAGTCTCTGTTAGATCCTTTAGGTCCCACACAGTACCGTCTTTAAAGAATCTTTTAAAAACTCTGATCAATGGATGTACTTGACAGACCTTCTTCATTCTTCAAACCTTTACTGAGTGCACATTTACACAAGATGTTGCCCTAGTGTTTAGAACACAATTGAGAGGCCCAACTAGGACCTGGAGGAGCGCATATTCAAGATGGAATGAGGGGCTTTGACAAGTATTAAGTGCTCCATTCCCAGAGCTGCCCAAGCAAACACTAAGGGAAAATAATGATAATTTGTAGATTACATAGAATTGTTACCAAGTTTCCTGCACATATTGAGTTCATCTTCCCATTAGATTGTAAGTTGGTTGAAGGACAGTGTTGAAGACCAGCTCAGACAGGGGGTCTCAGAAGACGAACCTATGGTGAGGCCTATACCTTGACTATTCTTTCTTGACTTACTGACTGGAACCGGTGCCATGGTTATGGCAAGTTGTTGATTTGTTATTACTTGTAATCAAACAAAAGTAAGAGCACAAACCATTGTGCACAGGAACAAGACCAAGTTGCCCAGTACTAAGCACTAATCTATCTTCTTAACATAAATTTTCCTTCTCTAAATTTTAATTTAATTTCTCAAAAACTTCCTTGACAGGAATACAGAGAGTTTTTCTTTAGACATGAACAATTTACACTCCACAGCTAAATCATTGCATTTAGAGGAAACAGATCTATGCTTTAGAAGTAATTGCATTAATTGGGAAAGTCATGATTTTTCCTTTATACTTAATGGTCATATGAGAAATCAAAACTATACTTATTAAAGGAATACAAAAACAAATCAGCCCATTCCCAGAAACATACTGTGCTCCTCCAGAGGATGGACGCCTTGCACCATCCACCTCAGTAGGACCTTGCCATTGCCTGAGTCACGGGAGGGGCGCAGCAGGACAGGGATCAGATCTTATCCTCTTTGGGTTTCTTAGTAGATCTGGCTTAGGACTAAATTAGACCCTGTATAGGAACAAAATTGGTTTGAATTGAAACTAACCACTACCAAGAAAAAAAATTTTAAAATCCTATATGGAAAAGAGTATTTTTTATTTTAAAGAATTTTATAACTAGAAGGCTCTGACATATTGTAAAAGGTAATAATTTGTCTTCCCTTTTCCCTTTATGCTAGAAGAAGCACAGGTGAAATAAAAAGAACTGAAAGAGCTGGCACAGTGGTGCACGCCTGTAACCCAGCAGCTCAGGAGGCTGAGGCAGGAGGATAGTGAGTTCAAAGACAGCCTCAGCAAAAACAAGGCACCAAGAAACTCAGTGAGACCCTGTCTCTAAATAAAATATAAAATAGGGCTGGGGATGTGGCTCAGTGGTCAAGCCCCTGAGTTCAATCTCCGGTAACTGCCCCCCTACACCCTGGCCCTAAAAACACAGAACTGAAAAAGATGTTAAATGCTGAATTGAGTGCTGAATCTCCAAGACAGGAGGGAGGCTTTTTCCTGGTGAATTTGTTAAGATTTTAAACCTACCAGTTAGGGGTAAAGGCATCCCTGCATGTTAGGTGAAAGAGCCCAGCCTCCCCCAAAGTGTGTCCTTGGACCAGCATCACTGGGAACACTTGGAACTCACTGACTGAGGCCAACTTTTCTGCACAATGACCTCTGATCTTTCTCCGGCTCCACGCACCCACACCACATGGGAGGATATGAGAACAACTCTAGGCCAGGCCAGATAGCTGATAGATTTCACAGTAATAAATTAACATTGCCACAAGCACCTGAAATCAGTCAGATATTTTTCTCAATAAATCGACCTTGTACTGTGTGTGTGTGTGTGTGTGTGTGTGTGTGTGTGTGTGTGTGTTTTTAAGCAATTTACTGGGCAACATGAAAATTGGATTTAAAAATTTTAATCATTGCTTGTTCTATTGAGATCAAATAGGAATCATTGTTTCCCTGATGTGCATAAGGGTTTTCATGATCACTCCATTCTTCCTCGTTTTGGTCATGCCCATTTTTTTTTTTTGTTTGAGGAAATGAATCCCTAAAGTTAGTCAGCAAAACATTTTTTTTTATTGCCAAAGCAAAAAAAAAAAGTTCTTATTTTAAGACTCTAGACTTATTTATTTTATTTTGTTTATATTTAGATTTTAAAATTAGTTGTGCTTAACTGAAGCACCGACTTTCTCTTGAAATTTAAATACTTTAAGCTTTTTAAGGCCCTGAGATTTGGAATTTTAATAAAAGCTGTGTTGGCCTATTAATCATGTGCAATGAATTATTAGAACCAAAGACAAGAATGTCTGGGCATTGAAGATAATAAGACAGTTTACTAATATATTGTATTATCATCAGGTAACAAAGTATCACTACAAATAATAGTTATTACATGATAAATTTTCTGAGTCAATTTCTTTTGGTTTCTTAAATCATAACTGTTAATACATATTAAATGTACAAATTAATGTAAATTATGCAAATTAAAAAGATTCATTGATGTTTCCCTACTTGCATTAATATATTGTGCATTAACTTCAATTCTTTTTTTCTGTAAACTGGGGATAATAGGTTATCTTATAGGTTGTTGAGTAAACCAAATAAGTTAATGCATGTAAAAGGCTTATAGGCATTTAATAAGT
Source organism: Ictidomys tridecemlineatus (assembly GCF_052094955.1). Taxonomy (NCBI): domain Eukaryota; kingdom Metazoa; phylum Chordata; class Mammalia; order Rodentia; family Sciuridae; genus Ictidomys; species Ictidomys tridecemlineatus. The sequence continues at coordinate 13,727 of NW_027525146.1, forward strand.
GTTAGGTATTTTATCTAATGTGTGTCTCTATTCGTTACTTTTGAAAAATCCTGATTGGATTTAGGTATGTAAAAATTCATCTTTTCAAAGAAATGCACTGAGTTTTGATAAAATGGATTATCCAAAATTCAATCTAATTTTTTCAGAAAACATGCCGCTTTTAAAATACATTAAACAAGGTTTTTAAAGTCAGGCATTTATGTGTATTGAAGCAATCTAAAAAGACTCACACTCAAATTATTTTTCTATGAAATATGCCCTTGATGATTATGATAATTATGGTTATTATTATTGCAGAGCAGAGGGTTTACTATTAAGTTGATCTAATTCCTATGCTGCATTATATAAATTCTAAGGAGCAAGTACATATTGTGTCACAAAGTGTCATTCATGAGTTATGATTGTTAATAATGGTTTCTAATGGTGACCATGATGATGATTCAATCTAATGGCCTACATTAATAAAGAGCATAGAGGATAATAAAAATTGTTTGGGTATCATCCTTCACCTACCCCACACCCGTGACCTACAAGAAATTAGCCAGTAAAACCAAGGAAAAACTTATATGTAGATAAAATTATATAAACATACATTGAGAGATTTTTTTAATGCCCCATGAAATTGTCCCTCCTGAACTTACCTTTATATTTAAGACCTTAACAATAGCAGTATTCACAACTTCAGAGATTGTATTGTTAAATACCTGAACATTTACGTTTAGTTTTCCCTTTTACACATCCACAGACCATGTACCAATTTCCCATAGTAAAATCTGCTGGAACTGCCTTCTATGTGGAATTTTATTTTTTTTGAAAACCTCTAGGTATCTACCTATAAAAGAGATTGTCATATTGATCTTTTTGATATGGGGAGTTAAAAGAAAGTACATGTCACTGATTTCTTAATGACTTGAAGTTCATCCAGGTAGTTGATAGAGAAAACAGAGAACATAAGAAATATCAAGTACATGTAGCTTCCAGCTCCATTTCAAAGTTGATTTATTGTAAATCAATGCTAATAAGGTAACCTCTTGTTTAGAGAAATTATTTAGAGAAAGAGATAGCTACAACTGACCTAGATAGTGTGGTGTTTTTAGTCATTTCTGGATAAACTTTTACTACAATTTTCGTGAACACCAAGTAATACAAGAGTTTCTACTTTCTCTATTTCCTTCTCTACTTTCTCTATTCTCCTGGGGATTTTATATTCACCCTTTGCTGTAACAGTTGCCTTCAAGACAATGACTTCCAAATCCACACCTGCAGTTTTAGGCTGTCTGTGAAGGGCATTTCCAAGTGATTATCCCACAGACAACTCACATTCAACATTACTCAAATCAAATCCACCAAAGCCTCCTCTACATCTGCTATTCCTCACATATTCCTGTTTTCCTGAGTGATCCCACCAGCTAGCCAGCCTGCCAAAACTGATTTGTTGTCTTTACCGTGTCCTCTTCAACTAGGACTTTAAAGTTCTCCATATCCTTCTCCATGAGGGCTTCAGAGATTTTCTCCCACCTTCAAAACAGCACGTCTTCAGATACAGACCACTTCATTTTGATCTTGTTTTAGCACTCAAATCACTCTTTTGAAATAAACAGGTGTGTCTAAAACCTGGGGAACCAGGTTTCACAGTTATTGACCCCTGCTCCTTGGACTCACATGCAGAATTCCATGAGTGGACTATCTGCATCTTCTAGACCTAGAGATCTGATACTTTTCTAAAACCCAGTCTATCTCCCTCCAGATGTCCCTGTTTTCAGTCTGCACTCACCTGAAAGAGATTTATGGTCCCCAATTGTTGATACTCTGCAATCATTGATTTCCATGCTCATACCTAAGCCTTGCTTCCAGAGACACACCTGGACTCTCTGGTGGCCCATGACATGGTGGAGGGTGCGACATTTTCCGAGGTTTCTATTGCCAAGTACCTTTCTTAGAAATAAGGCCTGACACAACTTCACAGAGCCTAGTCCTGGCCCCATAGGCTGATACCCTGCCATCTCTCCTGAAGTAGCAGGCTCCTCAGAATGACCCAGGGCTTGGCAGCATCCACTGGTACTATCCCACCAGCCCCTTGAAGCCTAGCTGGAGTCTCCATAGAACAGGGTACATCTCTATGGAAATGGGCTCCCTTCTCCCGCCCCAGTGTGATGCAGCTCTCAGAGAAGCTCAATAGTGAGGGTATTTCCATTTATAGGAATTAAGATAACCAAGTGTTCTGAGCTTGCTGAGCCTTAGATGGCAGATTCCTGCTATATTCTTTGAGATTTCTGCCATCAATGTTGCCTGAGATGCCAAATTTTCATCCCACTAACTATAAGACAGTGTTCTCCGTCAAGACCAATCCCACAACCAATAACACACACACACACACACACACACACACACACACACACACACACACACACACAAACACACACACTTGCACACACCCACCATCATGGTGAGCAAGGCTTTGTATCTGTGATACAGACCGAATGCACCCACCAATCACATTCACTGCTTCAAACAGATCGTGATCAGGAAACAACTGATGTCACTTGTAAAATGTGATATGTCCTGGACTATCACTGTGGTAAAAAAGAAGTAGAGAAATGCAAAAAATGGGAAAAAATACTTAACCTCTTAGAGACCTATAAAAATATTTAGATGTAGTTCCAACAATCCTGAGTTAAAAATCATCTTTAAAAATGCTTTCCCTTCTATTTATCAATTTACTTACTTACTTACTTACTTACTTACTTACTGCAGTACTGGGAATTGAACCCAGTGGCACTCTACCATGAAGCTATATCCCACCCTTTTCAATTATTTGGGGCGGGGGGCCTTGCAGAGTTTCAAATTTATGATCCTCCTGCCTTAGACTCCCAAGTACCTGGGATTACAGGCAGGTACCACTCTTTCCCATTAATTACTTCTTTTTAAAACAAGGCTGTTTTTAAAAATTGAACTATAATTTGTACTCAAAGAATGCACAGATCTAAAGTGTACAGGTTTATAATATTTTACATATATATGAACTACCAAAAATCAGGATATAAAACATTTCCATCACTTTAGAAAATTTTTTTATGCTTCAACTGATATCACCCCTGAGCTCCAAAAAAAAAAAGACCACCATTATTACTTGACCATTATAGCTGTTTTGCTAATTTTTGAAGTTTATTTAAAGGAAACATACAGTATATATTTTGTATCTGGCTTCTTTCACTCAGAAATTTTTTTTAGATTTGTCATCGTTATTAATGTTTCAGTATTTGTGTTTCTAAAGTAACTGATTTATTCCACTGCATGATAAACCGTTATTTGTCTTCTGTCCTTCTGCTGATGGCATAATATTTGTTTGAGTTATTATGAATTTTTACACAAGAATATTCGTGAACTGTGCATTAATTTTCTTGGAAATATGCTAGGAATGGGATTGTTTTTAATAGAATAACTACATATTTAACTAAATTAGAAATTACTAAATATTTTTGAAAAGTAAGTGTATAGACTTCAAATTTCACCTTGAGTATCTATTGAAATAGCTAGAAAGCATGTTGTTTTCATCATTATAATAACCAAAAAGAGCAGAAGAAAATGCAAATTAATGACTTTTCTTGACTTTATTAGGGATGAAGATTATAAGGCAAACAACTAACCGAAGTCTGGGGAGAGATAAGGAACCAAAATAATCCAGGCATTTTTTTAACTATGTGAGAACACACTAGATACATAGGAGTTTATTTATAAAAAAAAAAAAAAAACTCAAGTAAAAAATAGTTAATGGATTGCTAAAGACTAAGTATAGACTGGTTTAAGAGCATAAAGACCCAGAGGGCTATAGACATAAGATGTTTGTATTTTTTTTCTTTTTCTCCATGGATTCCACCAAATGCTCTCAGGAAGATAGGGAAGTATTCTGAGAAAGTGGCTTTAACGGTATCATTTCTTGGATAGGTAAAGGGACAAACAGCAGCAACAGCAGCCAAAACTCCTCCCAGACCCATTTCCTGATTTTTTTCATAGAACAAAATCTGTAATCTTCAGAGTCAAGAGTAACAAAAAATGTTACATTAAAACCCTCAAAGGAAAACCTTTGCAGATATGAAAAGGAACAGGCCGAAATGTCTAACGTCGGGAGGAATAAGAACTAGGCTCAGCCATATTTCTAGAAAGTGGGTCACTGTGAAGGCCATATCCCTGTGACTGAGTTTACACTACCTAAGGCAGGGCTTCCTGGAAACATTAGAAATCCCTTCTCTGTTTCCCACTAGTCCACTAACATGCATTGACTGAAAATAACAGTAGAATACAGCTGAGAATTCTTCAAGAAATAGATTATCTCTGGAGAACAGCGAAAATAGAATACACAAAAGCAAGAAGGGAACAATATTAACAAACTTAACTCAGCCATATAGAATAAGGATAACATTACAGTCAATTGAGATCAATCCCAGAATGCAAGGCTGATTCAATATTCAAAATTCAATCAACCGAATTTCCATAGTAACAAACTAAATAAGAAAAATATATATCATTTCGATAGATGCAGAGAAAATGAGAAAATTCAATATCTATTTATGATAAAAAGTATAACTAAATGAAACTAGGGGAAAATTCCAGTGTTAGAGTGCATGCTTAGTATGCATAAGGCTCTGAATTCAAAACCCAGCACACATACACCAAAAAAAAAAATACTAGTAAAAATGGATAGACATTTTCTAACTTGATAAAAAGCATTGAGTAAATGTAATGTGCCAGCCACATAGCTTATATTATCTCAAAACTTTTTTCAGCAGTTTTGAAATAGACATCATTAATATCCTAAGAAAAAACAAACTGAGGAATAGAGATGAGCTGACATTTTTACAAACAACATCTAGTAAACAACAGATGAATTTCAATCCACATCTATCTGGACCAAGAGCCTACTGTTTTACTATAATATTTTTCATTTAAGATTGAAAAAGAAACAGAAATTTTAGTTGAAAACAATGGATCACAGATTAGCATGGGTAACATGATAGAAAATCAGTAATTGTATCAATCATTTTTTTCAGGAAATGTAATGTTTGGTGAGGTAAATCTTATAATACAAAAGAAGAAAAATACCTAAGTATATATCATTTGTCAAAATTCCTTGTATCTTATAAAATTTAAAAAATAAAAGTTTCAACTGAAAAAAATATATCAATGTATTTAAAAGCAGGTGACTTATAATTTTACTTTTAAGAAATAATCAGAGATGATAACAGATACATATGTATGAAAGCTTCTATTCCAATATTTATGATAGTAAATGGAATGGAAGATTTCTATGTTCAATAAAAAGGGAGATATTAACTTAATTTCATGTTAGGAAATCAAGATTACAAGGCAAACAACTAAATAGAGTACAACAATATTGGGAAATTTTTCTTTGGATATTTTAAAGATAGATAGAGGTAGAATGGGATGAATGCAAAGAGAGCTTTGATTTTGTGACCTGTTCTATTCTTCTGAATAACTTTCTGCATTTTCTTCATTTTTCCACAATGAAAACATTACTTGAAATAACAGACATACAAAAAAAATTCATCACAGTGAAGCACAGTGTTAGGAGGGAGATACTGCAGATTCAATGCGACACAGGGGTTGATAGCTGCTTGTGCATTTTGACCAAGTCTCCATTTATTCTTACAAAAGAGCACCTATGCAAAAGTCTGTGAGAAGTTATGCTCTCTCTAAAGTCACTCCTATATGTATCTTTCCAGAGTCCAGGCATCTCTGTATACAATATTATTTGCCATGTGGCTGCAGATTAACAACCTGTTTGAGGTGCTCTCAGTCCATTTTCGTCATGGTCTCTTTTTCTCTGTTTTGAAGCTATGATACCATTGGAAATGAGTAATCAATCATTTGTCACTGAATTCATAGTCTTGGGATATTCCAACCATAGTCTTGGGATATTCCAACCATTCCAACCTACAGGGCTGGTTCTTTCTGCTCTTTCTGGTCATTTACCTGACCACGCTCCTGGGGAACATGCTCATAATAGTGGCCACCAGGGTCAGTCCTGCTCTCCACACTCCAATGTATTTTTTCCTCAGCAATTTGAGCTTCTTGGACGTCTGCTAAACATCCACCACCCTCCCACTACTGCTGGTGAACTTCTTCTGGGAGAGGAAGGCCATTTCTTATGAGGGCTGCCTTTCCCAGATTTTCTTCTTGGTGACAAGTGCTGGCAGAGAATGCGTCTTACTGGCTCTGTGGCAGTTTGAGTGCTGTGTGGCCACCTGCCGTCCTCCTCAGTACCCAGTCATCATGAGTGTGAAGGTCTGTGTTGGCCTGGTGACTGGGTCCTGGCTGTGTGGGCAGGTGAATTTGGTCACACACACGGTGCTGGCAATCACACTCACTCTGTGTGGGCCCCACCAGTTCAGCCACTTTCTCTGACACTCCATTGCTCCTGAAGCTCTCCTGCTAAGACACCTCTGTCAACGAGTCTGCACTCCACGTGGTCAGTGCCACAATGGGCCTGAGTCCCTGCCTCTTCACTGCAGGCTCCTATGCACTCATCATGGCGGCCATCCTGGGGATTCCCTCTTCTCAGGGCAGGAGAAAGGCCTTCTCCACCTGTGCGTCCCCCCTCACTTTTATGGTGGTCTTCTATGGAACAGCCAACTTTCACTATGACAGGCCCAGAGAAGGCTGGACACGGACACCCTGGGCTCTGTGCTCTTCTGTGTGGTGAGCTCCCTGTTGAGCCTCATCATTCACAGCCTGAGAAGCAATGAGGTCCACAGTGCCCTGAGGAAGCTGGCTGGAGGGTGTGCATCCCTTTGCAGTATCAAAGTCTAGACCAATCTTAAAACTGGAGTATACAGTCATCTGAAAAAAGATGCCTCCCAGGGAATGTAGGCACCTGGGTAGAGAGTCTGTATCTGGAGCTTCAACTTTAACTCCTGCTTTTAAAATCTCTGAGACTCCTTTCTCTCCTCTCTTTTTACAAACACCCTTTTCCCACTTTCAGGTTCAAGTGTGTCGTACACCTTTTGTGGGTGTTCAGCACCATCTCTTTCTTTCTGTGTCCTCCCCATACCAGAGGGACAGAAAGTACGAGAACCTCGTTTCCCACACTCCCCTGCCTGCAGGCCTCCATTTTAGAAGATTCTGTCAAGATCAGCCAAACACTAGGCAGAGAGGATAAAAAAAGGAAGAAAGCAGGTTCTTTTGGATCCCATAGCAGCAGCAGCAAACCAGCCCTGTAGAGGCAGGAACTAATCTCCTTGGTGCCAGGAGCTGTGTGTGCAGGCTCCTAGACATCTGTTCCTGAATGTGGGTCACAGTAGCGTGGAATGAGCGTCTCTTTCCAGGGAAGTTAGTGTTTCCATATATGGGGTGGTGTCACCTGCCCTATTTTCCTTTTTTCTTCCAGATCTCCCAACCATTTTATAATTTTTTTCGTTGTCAACTTCCTCTACCCTAAGACATGCTCTCTGAAGCAGCCCCTCCTCCCTCAAGGAGACTAGCTTTCCCTAAATTGAAGACCCTATGGTCACTCTACCTGGGAGGTTGTCTTTTTTTTTAAAGAGAGAGTGAAAGAGGAGAGGAGAGGAGAAGAGAGGAGAGGGGAGAGAGAGAAAGGGGGAGAGAGAGAGAGAGAGAGAGAGAGAGAGAGAGAGAGAAATTTTTAATATTCATTTTCTAGTTCTCGGTGGACACAATATCTTTGTTGGTATGTGGTGCTGAGGATCGAACCTGGGCTGTACGCGTGCCAGGCAAGCACACTACTGCTTGAGCCACATCCCCAGCCCAATTGTCTTTAAGATGCTCATCCATGATCCCACATTGTCACCAGACTCTTAATTGGGGTCTGATCCTAGAACGCCTCAGGTAAGAGTATAAACTATAGCCCAGTAGAGTATAAGGGTCACACCAAAATAAAAGGTAAATATTTTACTGTATTTTGTAATTAGGAGCCTTAATATTATATAAGATAAGGATATAATCTGTTTGAGTCTTCTAGACCAAAGAAGTCAGGACATATTGCTGGATCATCTTGAATGCAGTCACAGGGACGTAATCACCAGAAATGTTAGGGTCAAAGATTTTCCTGAGCCACGGGGAGTGGCTATTAGACTCTCTTTGGTTGATGGACTGAAATATAGACTCAGTGTTTGCTTAAGTTCAATGACCAATATGATTCTGGAATAATGGAGAGGATGGTTATCAGAAATAAACAAAGTGTTAGATGGCGTGTTATGTGACCCCTTCCCTGGCCTCACAGCTGGATCTGAATGAGGGCCTGGAGCACCAGCCTTCGCCAAGGCCTCGTGGACATGCGTTCAGAAGGCAGCACCAGATTCTTGTGAAACCCACAGCTGCTGTTCTCGGAAGCCTGGAAAGACATAAACAGATGGCATTTTTGAAACGGGCTCCCTGATTTCAGTGAGAATAAGGGGACCCTGAAGTAGAAGAGGCCATGTGGTGGAGCAGTGATCAGAACATTTGAATCTATAGAGATTTTAGACAGTGGTAAATGATCGTGGTATTTATAGACAGGAAAAAATGGGCACCCTCCTAGAATAGTGCCTGTCCCATGTAATGTGAAACTCTTCTTTTCACACTTCATTGGTGCATTGTAGTGGTTGAGCTGGGTCGCAGGGTGGTCCATGGCTACTCCTGAGGAGCCTCCATCCCGATTTCCGTGGTGGTTGTGCTGATTTACATGCACACCAACAGGGTGTGAGTGTTCCTTTCTTTCCAATTCTCTCATTGTCACACTGGTTTCTGTTTGTATTCTTGGTGGTTGCCTTTGTCACTGAAGTGAGAGAAAATCTCAGGGTAGTCTTGACTTGCAAGTATTTTCATATATTTGTTGGCCACTCACATATTTTTTTCTAACACGTGTCTGTTTAGTTCATTTAGTTTCCATTTTGGTTATTGGGTTATTTGACAATTGGGTTATTTAATAATTGTGGGTTTGATGTTAAGTTTTTTGAGTTGTTTTTAATATTCTAAATATTCATCCTCTTTTAAAAGAGAACCTTATAAAGATTTTCTCCCTTTCTGTAGGTTCTCTCTTCATATTCTAATTGTCTCCTTTGCTGTGCAGAACCTTCTTAATTTGATTCCGTCCTATTAGCTAAATTTTGGTGTTATCTCTTGAGCTTTGGCATCCTATTGAGAAAGTCATTGCCTCTGCCTTTAGGTTGGAGTATTGACTTTGTTATTTCCTTGAAACTGCATAATTTCTGATCTAGTGCCTGGGTCTTTAATGCATTTTGTGTTGATTTTTTGCAGGGTGAGCAATAGTTCAGGTCTCATCCTTCTGCATTTGGACAGGGGTATAAAAGGACTGTTTCTGAGAGTAGATGTTAAAGACTGGGGTGCAGAAGAACTGTTGCAGAGAGCAGAAGTTGGAGACTGAGGTGCAGAAGGACTGTTCCAGAAAGCAGAGTTTGGAGACTGGGGTTCACAAGGATCGTTGCAGAGAGCAGAGGTTAGAGACTGGGGTGAAGAAGAATCGTTGCAGAGAGCAGAGGTTGGAGACTGGTGTGCAGAAGGACTGTTACAAAGAGCAGAGTTTGGAGACTTGGTTGCAGAAGGTCTTACAGAAAGCAGAGTTTGGAGACTGAGGTGCAGAAGGACT